>NC_064643.1:326208287-326508287 GCF_023864345.2 Schistocerca serialis cubense | reverse complement strand
GGCTATGGACAGAGGGAGGGGAGAGGAGGATGTGGTCAGAGAAAGGACGCAGAGCAGATGGACAGAGAGAGCAGAGAGGAAGAAACTGACAGAGGTGAGGAGGAGATGTACAGTACAAGGAGAGATGGATGGAGAAGATGGTTAGGGCGAGGGAGAGGGGGCATCCATGAGACTGGTGGAAGGGTATAAGTGGGCAGGTGGAAAAGGAAGAGGGTACTGGAGAAAATGGACAGGGTTAGGTGGAGGAGAATATGGACAGAGAGAGGGGAAGAAGATATGGTCAGAAAGAGCCGATGGAGGAGATGAGCAAAGTGGTGAGGAGGGGGAGGGAGGGAGAGAGGGAGGGAGGGAGGGAGGGAGGGAGAGAGAGAGAGAGAGAGAGAGAGAGAGAGAGAGAGAGAGAGAGGGGGGGGGGGAGAGAGAGAGAGAGAGAGAGAGAGAGAGAGAGAGAGAGAGGGGGGAGAGAGGGGGGGAGAGAGGGGGGAGAGAGGGGGGGAAAGAGGGGGGGAGAGAGGTGAAAGGATGAAGTGGATGGAGAGGGGGGGAGAGGAGCTGGACACAGAGAGGGGGGAGAGGAGATGTGTGCAATGTTTTTGTTTAACACATATGTGAATGAAGCCACAGGGAGAAGGGTTGTATACAGTTTGTCTCAAACCTTTTGGGTCCAATTGAAACAGGTGATAGTGGATCCACAACCAATTATTATTGAGATGGGGAACCAAACGTGGAAAATGCATATTTGTTGTGTTATGGGCATAAAAAGTGTACACCACATAAAAAACAATATAACTCATAGCAACGGTTCGAAGTGACACCTGCAGTCACAATTCATGAATTGCAATGGTGCATGCAGTTCTGCCATGCTCTCACAGTGATCCTGGGTGTCTGTTGTACAGTGAAACAGGCAGTAGGTGATAAACAGCGTACACCAACAGTCATCAAACAGAATTACTGCACACAATATAGCACATAGCATGTGTGTCATGTGACGACTGCATGCATCGCACCAGCGCATCAACTGTGCCACATGCATACCACTATCCCTGGTGACAGCTGTCCATTGCTTCAGACAGCTTGTGATGTGTCCAAGATCAGGTGTGTTACTGTGTACAGTGTGTAACACATATTCAGATATGGTACATTACTCAGCACTAGAGTTATCAGACATGCATTTAAATGTGTGGTGTGGCAGGATGTAGTGCCTGTAAAGCAGCAAGAATGTACAGTGAACACTTTCCCATAGGTGTCATCCTAATAACTGGAAGAAGACAAATCTCTATGGACACCAAGGTTCCCTGCAAAGACAAGGCCGAATACCAGACTTTGAGCACCCATCGACTTGCCTGTGAAATGCACACTTCGAAGGATACAGTGTGGAGAGTACTGGTGGAACAGGTATTACACCCATCTCTAAAAGAATGTGTGTGAGGTCTGGGACTACTGGAATTTGAGCCCCATGTTCACTGCTGTCAATAGAGTATCCTCCAAAGTGTTGTAGTTATGAACTTCATACAGTTTGTACTGTTTGTGGATAAGGCCTCATTCACCCATGTAGGTGTTTTAATGGGTGCAACAGCCATGTCTGGAGTGAGGACAATCCCCAAGCCACCCACATCGGTGGCCGCCTGCAATGGATCTCTGTCGACACATGCACGGGCATTGTCCGAGATCACCTAGTAGGACCTTATCTGCTGCCTCCTAATTTGACTGATCCACGTTACCTGGTATTCCTGTGAGATGTGCTGCCACAGTTCTTGGGGACTGTACCCCTTGTTGTCTGTGAAAGTATGTGGTTTCAACATGATGGTACATCAGACATTTCGATGTTAATGTCCGTGAGCACCTGAACAACATGTACCCTCACCACTGGACTGGAAGTGGAGGTCCTGTCCTAAGGCTAGTGTGATCACCAGATATCGCACATTTGGACATTTGCCTCTGGGGTTACATCAAGATGCTGGTGTATGAAACCTTTGTAGAAACAGATGAAGACCTGCTTACCAGGGTCAAAGCTGCCTGCCTCCTGGTGCAACAGACACCAGAGATCTATGAGAGAGTGCAGGCAGATACTGTAGCTACGTTGTTGTTATGTAGTACACAATGTGTATGTCTAAAACACAATAAATATGCATTTCTAACCCTTGGTTCCCCAACTCAAAATAATCAGTCATGGACCCACCATCACCTGTTTCAATGCGACCTGAAAGGTTGGAGAGACCCTGTAATATAAAGCAGCATATGTGTCTGTATGTCCAGCATCTCCTCAAAAACTACTGGGTAAATTTCAATCAAATTTGATTCACAATTTGCACACTACACAAAAACCAGCACTGCAGGAGTTAGAACTTCCTTGCTCCTACAGGAGCAGAGATACGTGTGAAAACATTTTTTATCTGTTCCTGCCATGTGGTCTGCTCTGCACAACATGTGTGTACTGTGGGAGCAGTATCAGCCACCTAGATTGACCTACTTTGCAAGGTAGCTTGTACTTCAAGGGGACCAAACTGTTTTCCAGCCCCTGATATGTAGGCTACCCTGAACGTCTGGTGCCTTGTGTGGGAGTAATATTAGTCTGCCTGCCTGCACAGCAGACAAGTTGTGGGAGTACTATCGGCCTGCTTTATCAATTTGTTTTGCTGGGCTTACGTGGCTGAGCTGAGGAAGGGGGGGGGGGGGGGGGGGGGGGGGGGCGAGATGTGTAGTGAGAGAGAGGAGTATGAGGTGGACAGAGGAAGATGTAAGTAGGAAATCAACAGAGATAGGAAGAGATGGGAAGAGAGGATGGACAGATAGAGATAGGGAGAATGAGATGGACAAAGAGATGGAGTAGGAGATGGACTGAGAGAGAAGGGAGGAGGTGTCTTGTAAGTAGTATTGGCATGCCTTGCAGGGGCTACAAGTGAGGGCATGGCTGAGGCAGAGAGGGGCAGTCAAAGAACCTTGATAGTGAGAGAGGGTGCAGGGTGTTGTGTACTGAGAGAGTGAGATAGAGGATGCAATAGGCACAGAAAAAAGAGTGAATGAGATGCAAAGAGCTGGAGAATGAAGATGGAGACAGACACAAACACACTATATATATATATATATATATATATATATATACACATATATATATATATATAGATATATAAACAAAGATGATGTGACTTACCAAATGAAAGTGCTGGCAGGTCGACAGACACACAAACACACACAAACATACACACAAAATCAAGCTTTCGCAACAAACTGTTGCCTCATCAGGAAAGAGGGAAGGAGAGGGAAAGACGAAAGGATGTGGGTTTTCAGGGAGAGGGTAAGGAGTCATTCCAATCCCGGGAGCGGAAAGACTTACCTTAGGGGGAAAAAAGGACAGGTATACACCCGCACACACACTCTTCACAACAAAGCTCCTTCACATTATCTATTTGACAATTTGCAGAAGCACTGAAACATGTCCTGACATGCACCACTATAACTCCCAACTGCATGTGCCAAAGATGATGGAACTTTGTCGCATAAGCTAAGACGTGTACCTCGAGACATCTAGTGGCACTTCATACATACTATTTTGCTCTTATTTGAGAATATGTCGTTATTACAACCATTTATGTACAAAAGAAATTCTTTATTTAACATTTTGCCAATGCCACATTTTTTCGTTTCACTTATATTAACAATGTGATTTACTGCCTTTCTATGATGCTTAGACTTATATGCATTTCATAAATGCTTTCCAGTGATGAAAATCAGTCAGGTTCAATCCATTTTCATTTGGTTTATTTTATTTATTTCCCGACAAGTGGCAGGACATGTTTCTGATGGTACTGTAGGCCACTTCCTGCAGGAGGTAGTGCAGAGGCCCTGTCTCTGCCTACATGAGATGGGGCACAAAAAATGTCCCCCATGTTGTATGACTCAATAAAATCCGATAAGAAATTTGAAATCTTAGGTTGCTGAGCAAGCACAGAAAAAAGATGTTCTTATGTTTTGAAGAATACGAACTACCCTAAAAATTATTTTATTTTGCAGAATATGAACTACCTTGACTCAGGAAACTGTAGAATGGGAATATGGAGGTTGTTTTCAAACTATTATTTATGGTTCAGTCTAGTGCTACTGCTGATTCCAGCTTCCTTTGCAGCAACTCAACTCAAAATTGTTGACGGCAACACCCAGAAACTACATACACAGATCACACCACCACAGCCTCAATGTTCAGAACTGTGATATTATATACAAAATCCTAGCAGCCAGAGATCTGGAACAATAATAGGAGGAAGACGGAATATTTTTGTCTGAGCTGTGTTCGAACTGTGTGCAACACCTGGTGACGTATGTATGGTTGACTAAATAACTATTGGTCATCACCCCTGCGAGTTCCAACTGACGCATTACAGCAAAGTTTGGCAATAACATCAAGCAGGCATTACCAGGCTGCACAGAGAAGTACCACAGCCTTCCGAATCTAAGATCATTTTGTTGGCACCAGATGGGATAAATTTTAATAGCTTTTCTCCACACTTTAATGGCAATAATACTGCCAGACTTCAATAGGAGAGCTTAAATATTTGAGACTGGCATTGTGAAACAGAAGTTCAAATTTTCGGTCAAAAGCAATCAAACAAAAAGTTTAAAATTAGTGATGGGATTAGGTCATCTTACTATACAGCACCTTGCAATCTGCTGCTCAATTTTTTGGGACAGATTTAAAACTTTGAAATGTATGTCAATTGCAACTCGCATAAAGAGAAATCCAGCTATTCATCTTAGCATTGATTACTGGATACACCAGTGTTTTTCCTTTTCATTTAAAACCATTTTATCATGTAAAAATTGTTAGACACTAAATTATGTTAAAAAAACTCCTAGTGCAATATACAAAAAGTCAAGTTAATGTCATGTTCAATCACGCATTGAAGCTATCTTTTTACTCTCAGAGGTACGACTGTTGAAATTTGGATATTCCCTGACCAATATTTCCAGCAGTTTATTTCATTTCCATACTTTGGTAAGTACCTAAGAAAACTCTTGCTGATTCATGAAACTATTTGAATATAAGATGACAAAACAGTTCTTAAACAACAAAAGATTTTAATTTTGAAATGATAACAAAATCAAGTGATTATTGACAATTTTATGAAGTATAAATGACATAATGTAACAATTAATGAAAGCATGTGCATTTATAACGGAAGGATCAGATACTTTTTTTTTCTTTTTTCTTTTTCTTTTTAAATTTTGCACTTCTGAGTATTCTGTACAATGTGTAAATGTTCAACTAACAGATAGAATTTACAAGTAAATTACATTACATATGCACAGTATTATTACATACACATTTATGTATAAGAAATCACTTCTAAAATGCAGTGACATAAAATCTTAAAAATATTTCTACACAATAGAAAATATACATTAAATACTATACACAAAAATTCTGATTTCATATTATTACAGAATTATAATTACACTATGTTTATGCATTTTCACAGAGAAGTCAAGTGATCTCAGTGGATGCATGTAACAGGCCATGCAAAAAATCTTCGTTTGCCTTACAAGGTAAAGGGCTAGAGTTCATAGCATTTATGAAACATTAGAAATGTCACAGAACTTATAGTGTCCCTCCAGTGAGATCACCTGGCATTAAACAACAGAAAACAAATGACAGCATTATAAATGTGCATTCACAACTTTAGTACCACATGATTTGCTAACAAAAATATAATTTCTACCCTTAACATTACAACTTATATAATATTCTATACATAATCACAGATCACTAAAGCATGGACACTTACTATTACTTTGGTACTAAAATCTGGCATCCATAAATTTATTAAAACAAGTTAATTCTGCTCCTGCAGTATTAATTTACCAATTATCCATAACAAGTAACTTTTTTTAAAAAGAAAAAATAAACAACAGTACACTGTATGAAGATTTGCAGGAATTAGTGAAACATTGAAGATCTGAGCAAAACATTATTTTAAGCTGTGTAAATTTATCAGTATCCTTTTCCGCATTTATTAATGGAATGATCAGATTTCTATGTGCCTGCACTGAATGAGGACACCAATAACAGACATGGAGGATGCATTTTTTTTATCACAGCACAATATAAGGAAAAACCATGACATCATCAGAGACTTATCAATCTACTTATATACTTATTCTAGAAGAGAAACCAGTACTTGGCAACAAAAAGAATAAGCTGCCACAGTCACTATTGTCATAAATAAAAAACAAAAAAACTAAGGGTCAATTACTACTCCACAAAGTATATTCAAAAATTATACCCGACTACAAAAAGGATTGATTAACATACTACTGATTATATCAACCAGTGAAGACTGATTCAAGAACACGTTAACATTGTTTATAAACCGTAATTTATACATCATGTGGTTCATTTCTGTTATTAACTTCTAAGTCTGATATATGAGTTTTATTGTAGTTACCAAACACTTGATTAGAGAGGTGACTATGTTTACAGTAACTGCATTGAAAGCAATTTTATTGATAGGAGAGTTTAAATATCTGACAACATTAAATAGTTTAGAAAATATACGTAACAGCGATGTAGTAAAAATGGCAACGAAGTATACGTAATTGAATAAAGACTAAGGGGAAAAGCTGACTGTGGAGATTCTGTCATTGGGAACAAAACTATGTCAAAGGAACTTAAAGAAGGCTACTTGGGAGAAATTGATTACTAAAAAAATATAAATTTCAGTCAACAACAGATTTTATGAGCTGAAGTACACATTTCTCATAGAGACCTTAAAACAGTATAGCTCTGTCACTCAACAAGAATGAAAATACAATTTCCTAAAGATACTTGCAACAACGCTGCAAGTCATGTAAAGCAAATATTCACCCAATATTAAATTATTAACAGAAATAAAGTGTTCACTATCTTCATTTATAAAAAGGAACTTAAAAGTATTACATGTACTTACAGCATTGATCACATTAAGAAAATACTTAAAAATTTACCAAGGTTATTAATCACATTCACTGATAACTGCTCAACTAATTGTACTCAGTTTCCTGAAAAACAATAACACAGCTCACACAAGTGTGTGGACGCGCGCACACACACACACACACACACACACACACACACACACACACACACACACACACACACACACACACACTATTCAGCATAAAAAGTACAGCACTAAAAACGACTGAACTGACTCACATGAAGACCTGTGAGATTATTGTGGAAAACATTTTACAGACCAATGTTTTGGCTGGTCTACTGTGCCTACCTCATAGCAACTGAGCATCACACAGTCACTGGCATTTAATCAAATGATCTTCAACAACTATAGAAAGAACTACATTACACACAAATAAAAAGTAATCAAGGGACCTGCTGTACTTAACAAGTGACTAAATGAAAACTCTGCTTGTGAAACCACCATTTTAAAGGAAAAAAAAAAAAAAAACCACACATTGCTTCACACCAAAAAAACAATAGCATTAGATCTGTGAGGCTCAACAAAATGAAACATATTTGCAGCAGCACCTGCTGTAGCGTGTGATGCTTACTAAGGCACTTCTAAGTACTCGGCCCACTTGCCGTGGCAAACTTACGAAATTTTCCTACACAACACCGGGAAGGGGGTTTACCAAGTCTCCTGCATATACAGCACAAGTGCAATGCAGGGGTCGGAAGCAGAGACGGACTAGACTACCGAAGAATTTTTGGAACAATATACACTGTCCGTCGGAGCCGTTTAGGCGTCTCTTGAGGATTCAGATATTTCCCCTCACACCTATAATTGTAATGTTTTAATGTCTATTTACCAATAATTTTATTAATGCAAGCCTTAAAAATATTACTCTAGGTACATCTTACAAACTAAACTTAAAGTACAGTTACTTTAATTTTTAGATGTTAACCTAATTCCACTTCTAGAACTGTCTGACATCCCACAAAATTCCAGTAGCGACTGAAAAATTTCCCTATTTTAAACATGTTAAAGCATAAAAAGTGACAACAAGAAAGAACGGAATTTAAACATAAAAAGACCATTACACTGAACTTTGAGAACCCGCTGGCCCTAGCTTCGCGCCCCTTCCCCTGCCCCCTCCCTCCCCGCCGGCCCACCCCCCACCCCCCTGCAGCTCGAGGCCGGGTGCCGCCATGTTCGAATTGCGGCGCAATCCAGGTGTGATGCGGGCCGTGGAGCATCAGCCGAAGCATGCCACTCTGCCGGTAAAGTGGTTTCACCCACCCCCCCTCGCTGCTCCCCCGTGCACCACCTGCAACAGAGAAGATGTCAAAAATACTGTTCCCCTGGGTACAAAACAATAAAATATAGAACTGACATAAAAACTTTTTTACTGATTGGAAATTAAGACTCTGCATTACATTCTGCTGGGTTTGTCTATTGTTTGCACTTACAAGCATGTGACTATGATTTCCACCTTTGTGTACATTATTGATGGCTGTCTTGTTATAAAAATATGATTTAAGGGAAGACACCTTGTGCTGTCTGCACCAAAGCCACCACTTGTTTCTGTATAATTTTTACGAATGTGAGAAGCAGAAACAGTGTAGGGGGTGGAAAACAAAAACGGTGATGTTGCAATGTGTTCTCTTTATTGAAAGTCTCTTCGGGTTTCTTCACTGCTTCTTCTGATGAGTCCCACTGAGAACAGATGCAAGGCTGCAAATCAATGTCCAATATAGGCCTCAGTGCCGTGTGCCGCCCATCACAGTTACTGCCCTCAAAGACTGGGAACGTGGTGCTGTCCTTGGTAGAACAATGGCAGCGACATATATTGCACTCTGAGATGATTTTCGAACACTCGGACTCATCACACTGAAGAATGTTCTGTTTTGATGTACGATAGTATAGGCTTCCACGTCCTGCTAAAAGGAAACCCATTGTGTCTATTAATTAAATTATCCTCCAACCTAATTCCAAATGCCTCTTTATAGAGACTGTTCCAAAAACTGGAAGTGTTGGCAACTATCACAGTCAAATTTCATACTCTGTCCCTCTTTTAAGCAACGTTCTGCTACCACTGATTTTTCCGTCTGTTGTAGCCTCTTATCACGGCGATGTTCCACGCACCTGTCATGAAGTGTGCGAATCAAATGGCCGATTTAAGCCTTCCCACATCGATAAGTAATTTTGTATACACCAGGCTTCCTAAGCCCCAAATCATCTTTCACAATGCTAAGTAATGCTCTAATCTTTGAAGGTGGATGGAACATACTCTTAATGTTAAATTTTCTCAAAATTCTTCCAATCTTAACTGATATGCCCCAAGGCCATCGATCCATGCTCCTCTTCATGCACCTCTTCTGATGGTCCAAACTCCATGGCCTGAAGAATCTGATTCTCCAAGTATCCATGTTCCTTATGAAACAGTCATCAAATGCACAAGTTCATGGGCTAAACCGTCCATGTCAGAAGTGCAATATGCTCTGCGTAGAAATCCTCAGGATGTCCCAGAGTACCATCTGGTTTGTTGTAAACCATAATGTCCAAGAATGGAATCATCCCATCACTTTCAACCTCCATGATCAAGTTAACGCTGGGGTGAAGACAGTTAAAGTGGTACAAAAATCTGTTGAGAGCATCACGTCCATGGCGCCAGACGGAAAACATATAATCTACATACTTCCATCTGCATGTTGGTTGCAGTTGAAGTCCTCAGTGCCATTTCCTCAAAGTCCTCCATAAATAAATTGGTGAATATGGGTGATAAATGACTATCCACAGCTACTCCATCATTCTGCTAAAAATAGGTTGCCATTAAATAAAAATGTCCATGACATGTCTCCACACTATCCTTTCTTTCAGGAGTGCTACTTCTGCAAGGTTTGCAGGAGATCTTCTGTGAAGTTTGGAAGGTAGGAGACAAGGTACTGGCAGAATTAAAGCTGTGAGGATGGGGCGTGAGTCTTGCTTGGGTAGCTCAGATGGTAGAGCACTTGCCCGCGAAAGGCAAAGGTCCCGAGTTCGAGTCTTGGTCCAGCACACAGTTTTAATCTGCCAGGAAGTTTCAAGAATGGATAGCTTTGAGAGATGAAATACTGAAGGGAGCAGAGGGTCAAGTAGGTAATAAGATGAGGGCTAGTAGAAATCCTTGGGTAACAGAAGAGATATTGAATTTAATTGATGAAAAGAGAAAATATAAAAATGCAGTAAATGAAGCAGGCAAAAAGGAATACAAACATCTCAAAAATGAGATCGACAAGAAGTGCAAAATGGCTAAGGAGGGCTGGAGGGAGGACAAATGTAAGGATGTCTAAGCATATATCACTAGGAGTAAGATAGATACTGCTGAGAGGAAAATTACAGAGACCTTTTGGAGAAAAGAGAACCACCTGTATGAATATCAAGAGCTCAGATGAAATACCAGTCCTAAGCACAGAAGAGAAAGCAGAAAGCCGGAAGGAGCATATGGAGGGTCTATACAAGGGCGACTTACTTGAGGGCAATATTGTGGAAATGGAAGAGGACGTAGATGAAGATGAAATGTGAGGTATGCTACGGTGTGATGAGTTTGACAGAGCACTGAAAGACCTGAGTCTAAACAAGGCCCCAGGAGTAGACAACATTCCATTAGAACTATCGATAGCCTTGGGAGAGCCAGCCCTGATAAAACTGTACCATCTGGTGGGCAAGATGTATGAGACAGGTGAAATACCTTAAGACTTTAAGAAGAGTATAATAATTCCAATCCCAAAGAAAGCAGGTGTTGACAGGTGTGACAATTACCGAACTATCAGTTTAATAAGTCACGGTTTCAAAATACTAACACGAATTGCTTACAGTCAAATGGAAAAACTGGTACAAGCCAACCTTGGGGAAGATCAGTTTGTTTTTTGCAGAAATGTTTGAACATGCAAGGCAATATGACCCTAAGACTTATCTTAGCAGATTTATCATGGAAAGGCAAACCTACGTTTCTAGCATTTGTAGACTTTGAGAAAGCTTTTTACGATGTTAACTGCAATACTCTCTTTCAAATTCTGAAGGTGGCAGGGGTAAAATACAGGAAGCGAAAGGCTATTTACAATTTGTACTGATGGCAATTATAAGAATCGAGGGGCATCAAAGGGAAGCAGCGGTTGGGAAGGGAATGAGGCAGGGTTGTAGCCTGTCCCGTATGTTAATCTGTATATTGAGCAAGCAGTAAAGGAAACAAAAGAAAAATTTGGATTAAGAATTAAAATCCATGGCAAAAAAAATAAAAACTTTGAGGTTTGCCAATGACATTGTAATTCTGTCAGACAGAGCAAAGGACCTGGAAGAGCAGTTGAACGGAATGGACAATCTCTTGAATGGAGGATATAAGATGAACATCAACAAAAGGAAAACGAGGATAATGAATGTAGTTGAATTAAATCAGGTGATGTTGAGGGAATTAGATTAGGATATGAGACACTTAAAGTAGTAAACGAGTTTTGCTATTTGGGGAGCAACTGATGATGGCGGAAGTAGGGAGGATATAAAACGTAGACTGGTTATGGTAAGGAAGGCGTTTCTGAAGAAGAGAAATTTGTTAACATCGAATACAGATTTAAGTGTCAGGAAGTTGTTTCTGAAAGTATTTGTATGGAGTGTAGCCATGTATGGAAGTGAATCATGGACGATCAACAGTTTAGACACGAAAAGAATAGAATAGAATAGAATCTTTCAATGCGGAAGATTAGATGGGTAGATCATGTAACTAATGAGGAGGCACTGAATAGAACTGGGGAGAAGAAGAATTTGTGGCACAACTTGACTAGAAGAAGGGATCAGTTGATAGGACACATTCTGAAGCATCAAGGGATCACCAATTTAGTATTCAAGGGAATTGTGGAGGGCAAAAATCATAGAGGGAGACCAAGAGATGAATATGTTAAGCAGATTCAGAAGGATGTAGGTTGCAGTAGTTATCCAGAGATGGAGAGGCCTGCACAGGATGGAGTAGCATGGAGAGCTGCATTAAACCAGTCTCTGGACTAAAGGTAACAACAACAACAACAACAACCAGAACAACAACAATCTGGGTGGAATGGCGGCACCAAGATGAAGTTTCTTATGTAAATCTTTGGACAATGAGCTCCTTTTCAAAAGTGAAAGTTTCTTGGGCTTAATCCCTTCTGTGGGGTCACTACATAGTCTTCCGTAAGCCAGGTCGTCGGGTAGTAAATCCATTTTAAGGAAGTAATCATCCCATGTCATTACAACTGTGCCATTCCCCTTGTCAGCTGGTAAAACTACTACAACATCATAATTCCTGACTGAACAAATGGTTACTCTCTGTGGAAGAGATGTCATCTCGTGGTGGTTGAGCCCGATGTAGCATGTGGGTCACTTCTTGCCTTCTTTCTTCCACCTGGTCCTGTGAATAGTGGCGCATATACGGTATGGAGGCCCATATAGGATGTCGATTTACAGTCTGGCATCAGTTCTCAGTGAGACTTATCAGCAGAAGCAGCATTCTCCTGAAGATGGCAAACAGTTGGATTGACGAAATATTGAAGTGAGCTGATTTTAGAATCCAGTAGGAAACTAAGAGACTTTCAAGACTTATTATGCCAGGAAAGCCTAATGTTCTCTTTCTATCTGTGTAGATCACCACTCAACTACTTTCTCAGAAAGTTAAGAAAAGTTTTCATCAGTCTCAAGGTTGGTCTGAACACTATGTTGCTGTACTAAACATAGCCCTATTGGAGGTGGCACGCCACTGCCTTCCTCTAACCTATGAACTGACTGACATACAAAAAGTAACTGGCTGGTAACTTAAAAATGAAAATGAAAGACTCTGAAATATCCAACTGCTCCTGTTCATCTGTGCTAGGCATAACAACTCTTCTGTAAACAGCTTTCAACTGAAGAAATCTGTGCACTGTAAAATGTTTTGGGAGTTTTACCAGTTTGAACACACAAATCAAAATTTCTAGGTACCAACTTCAAGACCAAATAATCAAAGTTCCTGAACAATTCTCAGTTTCAAAATAATAATTGAGCCTCAGAAATAGGCAATTATGATTAATTTTGTTTCACTGACATAACGTATGTTGGGTTTCTAATTTTTGTATAAATAAGTATTACAGCCACTAAAACCTTTGAATATGTGTGTGTGTGTGTGTGTGTGTGTGTGTGTGTGTCAGCACATTAATTTATCTGGCCTTAAGTTTCAAAGTAAAGAAACCTAAGCACTTTATTCGTTTTAAGCTTTCCGTACATATTTTCCACCCCCCTCTTCGATCACAGATTTGGAAACGCATGGGAAAAGTCAAAAATATATTTTTTTAAAATTTTTTTCCATTGTGTTTAATACAAGTATCGAAGTAATTTCACCTTTAGTCTCCCATTATCTATAGTTAATAGCTTTTTCACACAATAAGCGTGGAACTTGACAACTTATTGTGATGTATTGCATGCTCTGTATTTGTATTTTGTTTCTCTTGAATCAAACTGTGCATTTACAGGCTGGAGGTGCTTTCTTTAAGCATGCACATGCTATCATACTTTGAGAAACACCTCACAGTAAATCATGGATTTGTTATCAGAGCACCTTCCCCTGACAGCCTTCCTCAGTCCTGTGTCAGAAGCTTGAAGTTCTCTTACCAGAGATGGACAAAATTTAACTATTGGAATTTTTTCACCTTTGTTACTACTTCATTCCCATCCCAAATGCACCTTCATGAATGTTGCCACTTTCCCCCAAGTTGTTATAGTCAGTTTTTCATTGCAGCACCTGTATACGAAGTAAAAGCTGCAAAGCACAAAACATTTTATTCCAAACTGAATGTGATAGAATATACTGTATGAAAGACAACTGCCGTTTTAACAACAATAAGCTTGTGATAAGGATGAAACATGCTGTGGAATGTCGTGAAACTTCAAATAGGAATGAAAGAATACTGTTCCTAAAATCTCCAATGCAAAGAATATGACTGATATGCTTCGGTATATAATCTATTGGTTTCATCTGCTGAAGATTCAATCATATTTGTTAACATTACAACCACCTACTTAGTAGTGTGTTGGTTTACCTCTAGAACAAAATACAGCAGTAATTGTATGTGATGTGGATTTGACAAATCCTTGGCAAGTTTCTGCAAATAAGTGGCCCCAGATATCTATGCTCTGTCAAGAAAATCCTGAAAATATGGACTGGTGGTCTCTGGGCACCGAGCTGGCACCTGATAGCATCTGAGATGTGTTCCACTGGGTATGCATTAAGCGAATTTAGTGGAAAGACACCGACTTGCATTCACAATCATGCTCCTCAAACCATTGTAGCACCAATTTGGCCTTGTGACAAGGACATTTAACCTGTTCAAAAATGTCAACCCTTTCTGGGAACATAGCGAGCATTAAGGTATGCACATGGTAAGCAATAAAGTTCATATAGTCTTTAGCTGTCAGTTTTGATTACTATCGCATATGCCATGGAAATGCAGGTGCATGCCCCTGTGGCATAATACTACTCCTAATGGTCTTTATCTGGGGTGTGGTGCACATTTCAAGCAGATGTCCCCTGGATACATAGCCAGCCACAAGCGTTTACTTGGTATAACAAGAAATGTGATTCACCCAACCAAGCCACTCGTTCCACTGACACAGGATCCAACTTATACGATCCCACGAATCCTGCCATCAAAGTTATGTCGTTGGTTCAATATGGAAACACGTATGGGCCATCTGCTACAGAGGCCTGTGATCAACAATGCAAGGTAAACAATGTTCCGCGACACTTGTGACTGCACCAACATTTCTTTGTGTCACAAGATTTTACAGATCATTACTTATACTGTTTACAGAGGTAGCAAGCCTCAAACCTGAGGCCAGGACATCCAACATGCTGTTGCCTATTAACTGTTTGTGTCCTTCAGCCACTTTCCACAGATGAATACGACAGTAATATGTGAACAACTGTTCATTAGCTGCTTGTTACCAGGTGCTTGGCTGTATTAATCTGCTCTACATCGCCAGTATAATAAATCGCCATTCATCTCTGCTCTGCTTACAAACTTTTCTTACTGCATCGCATGTCTGCAATGCTACCAGGCGCCATTTGTTCAGTCTTGTCATGTGCAGTGGTCATTGTTTTGGCTCAACTGCTTATGTGATGATATGCAAGACACAAGGAAATACCAACTCAAGAAAATTTTCACAGCTTTTGTCACATGGAGGTAACTGGACTTGAAACTAACAAGTAGGAACACAAAAATTTCACAAAAACAATGATGCGGGACTGGCATTTTTGTGAAATAATGTGAGATTGGTGATTTTAATGAAATACTGTGAAGTTTGTTCTTTTCTCATATAAAAAACAACCCACTAAATGGGTTATGATGCGACGTCAAAAACAGCCTGAAATTTGAAAAGACAAAAAATTCTGAAATTATTTAAATGGCGTAATGACTATGACAGCATCTGTACAATATGGTTATTAGATGAATTTCAATTGCTAAGAAAGGATCCTGCACCAGGATATTAAACCCAATGTTGTATATTGAGGCATTCACAGTGACAGCTGTGCTAAAGCAGTAACAGCAAACAAGTTTATTACACAGTGCAGCCACTCTTTGCCTTCTATAGCTGAACATTTCACATCTGCCTTTTATCCAACACTAGGTCTACATCAAATGATAGTAATTCATTTTCCTATCCAGTAATGTGTACAGGTGTGCAGAACACATATGGAACATGTTGACTTGCGACTGCAGCAACAATGTCATTCAATAACTCACACTTACTTTTGAAAGAAAGCACATATTAGCTTCACTCTCAATGTCCACTTTCAGCTAACTTCGGTCACAACAATCTATCACATTTTTTCAATACAACATTTGTAAATCAAATGCACATGCTTAAATGATAATTTGTTGGTGTCTGCGACCAATCATGGGAAAGTATGTACATAATTATGATGCTGAGATATTACAATCTGTTACTTTAGATTATCCATCTTGAACTGACTGCAATTTAATTAAAAAGAGTTACACCAGACACGTTTTGCTTATATTTGTAAAGCATCATCCATGGTTATTGGAGTTTCTTTACATATTTCGCTCCTGGTAGTGCGGAATGAGAAACAGGTTAAGAAAGTGAAGTGCAAATAATGCAGTGCAGAAAACAATGCAGAATGGCAAAAACTGCCCACAACTGATAGCAAGGAGGGAAGGAGCAGAATACGTCAAGAAACGCCAGTAATCACAAATGACACTACATAAATAAAAGCTAAATGTGGCTGGCGTAATTCTTTTTAATTAAATTGTAATCAGCCCAAGACAGATAATCTATAGTAACAGATTTTAACAGCTGCTGTGGAAGACAGCCATGCAAACAAACATATTAAGATATTACATTACAATATAGAAGGGTGGGAGAGTTTGAGAAGAGGGAGGAGCGGGAAGGGGCAGGGAAAGGGAGGGGGGTGCGAGCAGGAGGGGGGGGGGGAGAGGATGAATGGAGTGGGAAGGGAAGGGGAGTGGGTTACACCAAAGGAATAGAGTGGGAGTGGAAGGGAAAGGGAGGGGAAGGGAGTGGAAGGGAAAGGGAGTGGAAGGGAAAGGGAGGGGAAGAGAAGGGAAGGGAGTGGAAGTGGAAGGGAAAGGAAGGGAGTGAAAGAGTGGGAGTGGAAGTGGAAGGGAAAGGAAGGGAGTGAAAGAGTGGGAGTGGAAGGGAAGGGAAGGGAAGGGAACGGGAAGAGTGTGGGAGTGGAAGGGAAGGGAAGGGAAGGGAACGGGAAGAGTGTGGGAGTGGAAGGGAAGGGAAGAGTGGGAGTGGAAGGGAAGGGAAGAGTGGGAGTGGAAGGGAAGGGAAGAGTGGGAGTGGCCGGGAGGGGGAGGGAGTGACCGGGAGAGTGATGGGAAGGGAGGGTGAGGGAGAGTGATGGGAAGGGAGGGTGAGGGAGGGGAGGGGAGTGGAAGAGAGTGGATGGGAGGGGAGGGGAAGAGAGTGGGAGGGAGGGGAGGGGAAGAGAGTGGGAGGGAGGGGAGGGGAAGAGAGTGGGAGGGAGGGGAGGGGAAGAGAGTGGGAGGGGAAGAGAGTGGGAGGGAGGGGAGGGGAAGAGAGTGGGAGGGGAAGAGAGTGGGAGGGAGGGGAGGGGAAGAGAGTGGGAGGGAGGGGAGGGGAAGAGAGTGGGAGGGAGGGGAGGGGAAGAGAGTGGGAGGGAGGGGAGGGGAAGAGAGTGGGAGGGAGGGGAGGGGAAGAGAGTGGGAGGGAGGGGAGGGGAAGAGAGTGGGAGGGAGGGGAGGGGAAGAGAGTGGGAGGGAGGGGAGGGGAAGAGAGTGGGAGGGAGGGGAGGGGAAGAGAGTGGGAGGGAGGGGAGGGGAAGAGAGTGGGAGGGAGGGGAGGGGAAGAGAGTGGGAGGGAGGGGAGGGGAAGAGAGTGGGAGGGAGGGGAGGGGAAGAGAGTGGGAGGGAGGGGAGGGGAAGAGAGTGGGAGGGAGGGGAGGGGAAGAGAGTGGGAGGGAGGGGAGGGGAAGAGAGTGGGAGGGAGGGGAGGGGAAGAGAGTGGGAGGGAGGGGAGGGGAAGAGAGTGGGAGGGAGGGGAGGGGAAGAGAGTGGGAGGGAGGGGAGGGGAAGAGAGTGGGAGGGAGGGGAGGGGAAGAGAGTGGGAGGGAGGGGAGGGGAAGAGAGTGGGAGGGAGGGGAGGGGAAGAGAGTGGGAGGGAGGGGAGGGGAAGAGAGTGGGAGGGAGGGGAGGGGAAGAGAGTGGGAGGGAGGGGAGGGGAAGAGAGTGGGAGGGAGGGGAGGGGAAGAGAGTGGGAGGGAGGGGAAGAGAGTGGGAGGGAGGGGAAGAGAGTGGGAGGGAGGGGAAGAGAGTGGGAGGGAGGGGAAGAGAGTGGGAGGGAGGGGAAGAGAGTGGGAGGGAGGGGAAGAGAGTGGGAGGGAGGGGAAGAGAGTGGGAGGGAGGGGAAGAGAGTGGGAGGGGAAGAGAGTGGGAGGGGAGGGGAAGAGTGGGAGTGGAAGAGAGTGGGAGGGAGGGAGGGGAAGGGAAGAGAGTGTGAGGGAGGGAGGGGAAGGGAAGAGAGTGTGAGGGGAAGGCAAGGCATCCATGTTGAGGCATTTAGTCACCTGTAGCAGAACACGGCAATACAAATTCTAGCACTGGAGACATGACATTAGCCCCAGTATGGATTTACCCACTACAAAATTTCACATTAGTCACTAACCAAGTGAGTTAGTGTGTGCTGCAACTGAGAATTTTAATTGTCTCTTAGCTTTTTATTATTTTGTAGTAAAACAAATTATACTTCCTATTGCACTTTTTCATACATTTCCGCCTCCAGCAACTGAAGTCACTTTTTTTTTTGCCATACCTGTAATCTCTGTTCAGACACCATACATGGAGCCCAGTCTTTCCTTCAGCTGTGGCGGGAATTGGTCAGAGAATCGTTTCCAGTTCTCTTCACCGACCTGGTTTTTGAATCCATGTAGGATCTGGAATTTTGATGACAAAATTTTGGTTTCATGTGGAATTGTTTGTAGTAACTGCATACAAATTCGTAAAATCATGTAGAAAATGTTCTACTTTGCCAACTCATGAAGGATAAATTAAATATCTTGTTTCTTGAATACTGATGAGAAGAAAAAAAAAAATGATGCATTACACTAACATTTCCAGAGAGTTGGTTATGTAACACACAGCTTTAATAAAATGCATTACTAAATACTATAGTCACAAAATTGTTGACTAGTGATATACTCTTGCCACAATTGCAGGTAATGTCTAATTTGACTGCTCCCCCTTCCGAAAATGTACAGTATATAACTAGGTATGGAGAGAAACTGCCATTGGATATTGTCTTTTAGCATACCTAATGAGGTCTAACGATCGCAATAGACTTTCAACCTCAGGTAATCCCACACCAATGGTCATTTGGACTGATGTCTGGGGACCTAGGTAGCCAAGCACGATGGAAATGGTAGCTCAGCAAACAATCTTCACAAGTGATGTGTGCAAGAGATCTCTCAGAAGTGTAGCAATATGGAGTGGAGTGCCATCCTGCATAAAAGCCGTACCTTCCAGCAGATGTTTATCAGTCAGGCTTGGGATAATCTCACTCTCTCGCTCGCTCTAACAGCAGCTTACTTTATACACGATTCCCTTGCACTGTCATTGAAGTGTTGCTGTCCCGCACCGTCTGTTGGCCGTTTTTTGCACTTTTTTTCTGTTTCAATAAAACCCATACCATTTCAGGCATGTGTGTCAATTTTTATCTCCCTACATACATTATTCTGCACTTTCAAATAACACACTTGAGTCACACTGAGTACTACACATTGTCAGACATAACTTAAACATTTTTTACATAGTAGCAATGAGAGCAAGCTAGAAATTAGATCTGCTTTAGGGTTCTATGCTCTTTATAAGAACAGATAGCACCTGCTATTGAAAGAGAACCACTATAATATGAATGTCACTGAAGTAGTTGTTACATACAGATCAATAACACTTCGGGTAGCGATAGTGATCAGAATATCTAGTCATAAATTATAAAATAAACCTTATGTAATGGAAAGTTTAGTATCGTACACAATGCATTTTTGTAAAGGCTGTTACAGACATTCACCCCTGTATAAACAAGTTACCAGGAACATTACAGAACTATTACAGCCTGTCACAATGATGGTGTGAGGATACAGAATTTGGCTGAAGTAAATTCAGATATTTATTGTCATACGCAGTAGAGGTGCAAAATTTGTGTACCCTCGTAATCTATAAATGAGTAAGCACATGTACAGTCACTCCCGTTTTAATTTTATTAACAGTGAACCGGACAAGAACTTGTTATTTATACATAGACAATATTCTGTATTTTTATTTGTTTGAGGTACTCCTTGTGTAATGTGCAGTAGATGGAGTTTGCCAGCAGACAGCTTTATGTCACAGCGGATGCTGCGTGGAGCTACCGATACCGTAATGTGTGTCAAGGAGGACATCAGGGTATTCCATTCGATGCAGAAGCAGACTTAGCCACTGCTCAAACCACATACCCTTTGTTCACTCACGTAATCATTACTTGAAAGTGATTGAAATTAATAATAATAATAATAATAATAATAATCATCATCATCTAACACAGCCCCACATCGATCAAGACGCATCCAACGCATGGCTAAGAAAAGGCAATATATACAGTGAGACGGAAGGATTCATGATTGCAATACAGGATCAAACAATAAACACCAGATATTACAGCAAGCATATTATTAAAGATCCCAATACTACAACAGATAAATGCAGACTTTGCAAACAACAAATAGAAACAGTAGGTCACATCACAAGCGGGTGTACAATACTAGCAAATACAGAATACCCCAGAAGACATGACAATGTAGCAAAAATAATACATCAACATTTTGCCTTACAACAAACTTATAAAACAACACGTTCCCACATACAAGTATGCACCACAAAATGTACTGGAGAATGATGAATACAAATTATACTGGAACAGAACCATTATAACAGATAAATCAACACCACATAACAAACCTGACATCATACTCACCAATAAAAAGAAGAAATTAACACAACTAATCAAAATATCCATACCAAATACAACAAATATACAGAAGAAAACAGGAGAAAAAATTGAAAAATACATCCAACTGGCTGAGGAAGTCAAGGACATGTGGCATCAGGATAAAGTTGACATTATACCAATTATACTATCAACTACAGGAGTCATACCACACAATATCCATCAGTACATCAATGCAATACAGCTACATCCAAACTTACATACACAACTACAGAAATCCGTAATTATTGATACATGTTCAATTACCTGAAAGTTCCTAAATGCAATATAACACATACTGTACAGTTAAAAGGAAGTGACGCTTGATCAAGGTCCACATCACTTTCCATTTTTAACCAGACTTAACGTCTGAGAAAGTAAAGAAATAATAATAATCATCATCATCATCAAAATAATTAACTATTGCTAAAGCTGAGTTTCTAATCATTGTTGAGTTTCTAATCATTTAAAAAAATGTGGAAGAACAATGGTTTTTGTAAATTCAGAAAGGAGAAGAGGTTTATTTAAGATGCAAGTCTTTACTACATGCTGTTTTTTACCACTTTCAGGATCAGAACAATTAATAAGCAATCCGTAATACTTAGCAATAGAACATTACATCATTTTAGGAACTTGTGTGTGACACAATATTTCACTGTTAAGTCACTGAAGAACAGAAGTTTTTAGGTTTATTGATTCCGCAGTGAACAACCTGTACAAGCAGATGTACCATATATGAACACCTGCTTAATACGACTGAACAAAACTCACTGTATTTTGAGTACTTCAGTTTATCATTTTGGTATTCAGAAGCCCTAAGCAAAAACAAACTCAATATTACTGAATCATGAGGTTCCATAATCTGTCAAATGTTTGCTTATTCCACTAACATTACAGAGTGAATAAACAAGCAACTAGCTAACAGATGTTACAGGACAATTCTAATGGAATTTATTCCAACATACAATGAAATATAATACCATTCTCACCTTGTGAAACATTTCTTTTAAGTCAGGCTTTGGGCTGACCCATGAAGCAACTGCGTCACAAAAGAAAATGAAGTCTGGAACAACTCCAGCAGGATTGACAGTTATCATCTGACACATGCCACGAAAAGCAGAATCCTTTTCTTCATTGTCACGGATGTTTCGTAGTGATGTACACCTATGACAGTCCATAGACAACTGTATTTTAAGTTGCTTCTAATACACTGAAAGGTTCTATAGTTTAAGCACCACTTAGTTCCTACAGGGACGTTTCATGAAAAACTTTGTAAAATGACTTCTTTGAACTCTGATATGTATACTGGAAAATAACACATCTTGATTGAAAGACTTCACTTAATAATTTTGAGTTTTCTTGTCTAACTTTTGCTGTTGGTGGTACGAAGTACACATGAATTTGTTATGCACAGTACGTGGTAAATTCCTGAAACACAACTGATAAGTGATGCACAGCATCTGCTATAAGGGAAGAATATGTCTTTTCAGAGACTGCAGCAGAAGTGATCCCAACTTGGAGAGCAGACACAAGAAAAGGGATGTGGAGAACTGTAGAAATGTAAGGGATTATTCAGAAGAATTAATGTGAGCCATACAGGGTGCTCCAAGCCTTTAGTGTCAAAATTATATAATTTTAACAGGAACTGAAACCACATACTTTGAGATAAGTAACCAACAATCTGAAATTAACATTCCAATAGGTACAATGTCGTTAGGGAGCCATACATGTGAGTCATGGCTTTGTACACGGCTGGTGTTTCTTAATAAAGAACTGCCAGAGCACTGACACTGGTAGTTTTCTTTGAAAAATAACAACCATGTCACATATCCATGGTGTTAGTTTAGTACTGAAAAAAAAAAGGGTTGAATATGCTCCATTTTAAAAAACTTAAGAGTGAAAAGTGGGGTTCCAGCTTCCTCTTTCTACATTCCACAGCATCTTTAAAAATTTTGGCTTTCAAACATATGAACACACTTTCTAACAAGGAACTCACCCCTCACTGCCACAAGCTCTCCTAAATTTAACTTGTTCACACCCACTAATCCATTGCTGTAAGTCACTCAAACCCACCAATCCCGTCCTCTTGCTTATTCTCAGTCACTCAATCAGCCCAACACACTGTCATCACCTCTGTCTCCCTCTAACTGTCATAATCTCCTTCAGTCTACCAGACTACTACTGTATCCTTTCACTGTCACTGCATCCCTCTTCCTCTCTCTTACTGCTACTATCTCATTCATTCCTTCCCACTGCTTCTGTTGTCTTCTCACTATCACTATCTCTCTCTTCCCCGTTGTCTCTCATTATCACTGGATCTCGCTCACTTCCGCTTACTCCTGTTTATTCCTATCCCACTAGCACTGTCTCCTTCACTTTTTTTCTAGCACTGTTGTCTTAACTACCAACTATGTTCTGTTGTCAAGGTGTCCCCTTCTTCCTCTCACATTACCATTGCCGCCTCCTCCTCCATTTCTATGCCACAACTACTGTCTACTATCTTCCAGTATTCATGACTTCTCTTTCCCACTGCCACTTTCTGCTCCTCTGTCAGCATAAAAAAGTGCAAATACGAGGGCTATCCACAAAGTACATCATGTTTTGGAATTAAAAATAAATAAAGTATTGGAAATTTTTTTATTATATACAGATGAAAGCCACACTTAAATACTAATTTTCTACATAGTTGCCATTTAAATTAAGGTACTTATCATAGAGATGGACGAGCTTGGAAACTCCTTCGTCGTAAAATTCGGCCGCCTGCGCCTTCAACCACGTGGTTACCTCTTCTTGAAGCTGTGCATTGTCATCAAAACGCTGTATAGCTAACCACTTCTTCATTGCTGGGAATAAGTGGAAGTCGCTCGGTGCCAGGTTGGGACTGTATGGCGGATGAGGAAACAACTCCCACTTAAAAGATTCGAGAACTTCACGAGTGGCATTTGCCGTGTGGGCCCGGGTGCTGTCGTGAATCAGCAAGATCTCTGAGCCCAACTTTCCCCTGCACTTGTTTTGTATTGCTCTTCTGAGGTTATGCAGAGTTTGGCAATACCTTTGAGAGTTTATTGTAGCACCTCTTTCCAGGAAATCCACAAAAATCACACCTTTTCTGTCCCAAAAGACAGACGCCATGTGGTTGAAGGCGCAGGCGGCCGAATTTTACAACGAAGGAATTTCCAAGCTCGTCCATCGCTACGATAAGTGCCTTAATTTAAATGGCAACTATGTAGAAAAGTAGTATTTAACTGTGGCTTTCATCTGTATATAATAAAAAAATTTCCAATACTTTATTTATTTTTAATTCCAAAACGTAATGTACTTTGTGGATAGCCCTCGTATGTTTGCACACCAAAATTTTTGGGAAAATTTTTTAAAGGGGCTGATGAAGGTAGAATGAGGCAACTAGTACCCTACTTTCCAGTCAGTATTTTAAACATGAACATACTGTATTTGACTTTATAGCGCTACAATAGGAGCATTTTTCTGCCAGTTCCCTTCCTTTGTCTGCCCAGCTGAGCTATCACTTTTATGAAATGAACTTTATGCATCACCAAAATTTTGCTAGTTTTCTTATGTGAAACTGAAATAACACAAAACTAATTTTACATCTCAGACTGGATTTCAAACAAACAAAACTTTTGCAAGTGTTTCAATACTACAATGTGGAGTTCCTAAAACCCGTCTGACGATAACATAAAGACACTGTCTCTCTGCTACGTAATTTTATGAACTATTTTCCATCTTACAAAGGATTTCACATGTATATTTGAAGTGTACAAATCAGGTAACTGGAAAAAAGATATAAATATCAAGAAAATTTTCAAAGTTGTTTGAGATAGGGATCTTAGGAATATATCATAAAAATTAGAGCCATTTGCTGTGCACAGCCAGCTAAGAAACCACAATTCAGTTTTGGTACAAGAGCCATGTTTTTGGGGTATTTCTTAATAACAAATGAAGACTTCTGAGAGCAAGAAGATGGCATTTCTAGATAAAAGCTTAGAGAACATACATTAAAATTTGGCCCCTTAAGGTGCGCACTGACCCTGCTGAATGCAGAAAACCAATCAACATACTCCATTTGCTTACTCTGGAGGAAGTGTGCATAGTCGAACACTGACCCTGTACAGCATGATGGCTGCAGTTAAGACCATCAGTCTGTTGATTGTACAAGTAGCCCCTAAACGAAGGACTAACTGAAACACCTGACCTGAACAATAGAACCCAAGGCATGAGGCCTGGAAAAATCCCATTTTTATGTGTAGCAATGTGGAACACTTTGGTAGGACATGTTCTCACATGCATACCGATGTAATGCATGGTGAAGCGGGATGTAATACTTTGAAAGCTGAGCATGTTTATAGACTAAGTTTCACAACAAATGCCAACTCAATTTGACTGAATTTATTGCTGTGAATAGAACCATGCAAGGAATTGCATTGTTCAGGCCACAGAGAGACTGGCAACGATTTTCTATGAACTTTATGGACTATTTGGTCGCAGAGATGTAATGAACGAGAAGTTTATCACATAGTGATAAGAAAAACCTGATCTAATGACAAATGAAGCTATAAAAATAACACAATAGGCATGCGTCTCTTATTAGACCATGCAAATTCTACCAAATGCACTGCAAAGAAATTTAAAACAAACTCTGAAAATTTGTTTTCTTATTCACCTGCTGATATTTTTCACATTTCAATAGCTTTGTGTAATAAAAGCAGCCCTACTGAAATTTAGTTCAATCAATGGGTATTTGATATTCTTTCCTTTCCATTACTGCCGAAAGATTGTAATTTCTTCCCCTTGGAAGGATTGTGCTGAAATCTGTTATATTATCAGTTGTCTAGACTTTCAGAAACAAAGTTCAACCGGGGTACAGAAATAATTTAATGTAGTCATATTCACCTCAATGTATTGTCCGAGTTCTCAACCACTTTCCTGACATTCTTTTACATTTTTCTTATCTTGTCTATTTTTTTGAAGCCACCTTCTGCCATTAGTTTCACTGCTTAGTAAATCTATACTATTGCTGTGGTTGTTGTAATACAAGAGTCCACATTTAGCCTCTAAAACTCTGTATGTTCTCAGGACCATTCATCAAGACAAACTGATTTCTAATACATACAGTTACTGTTTTTACTTGAGCAAAAATCAGACTACTGAGTTAATTAATTGATGTTAGTGATCGTAATCATACTACAGCAGTTTGTTATAAGAGTTCTCTGAAGATAAGTTTGTTGTGCTTATTAAATCTTTACCATACTACTTTGCTCCATGTTATTCTCATTTACCAATACAATATGGAGAAGTTAAGGCCATTATAACTCAATTTTTCTTTATGCACTTTCAGAGTTTTGCTTTGCTATACAACTACAGTAATTACACAGGCAACTGCTTATCTGGTAACCAAATTTTTTCTCATAGTACTTTTCATCACAATTCCTTTGTTTCCATCAACTATTTCCACAGACAAAGTCTTGGGCCTGTCTTTACACACGTGAAAGCAGATCATTAACTTACAACAAAAACTGTTCACATGATGTACGTTCCTTTGAACATTTAATGTAATTCTCAAACTTCAAGGCAGTAAACAGTTTACTTGGTACCCAAACCTCTGATGAATTAACACCTTACACTTATGAGGGTGGGTGAAGGAGTCACTATTTCTGAGTGCTGACACATAAGGAAAACGTGGTATCAGTAATGTTCTCGTGGCCCCAAGTTGCATTTCAACCACTTTTAGTGACTCAATGGACTTATTTTGTTCAACATATACAGAAAATACTATGACGACTAGGGCATATCAGTCACAAACATGTTCTTTACTAGCACCCTTGCTTTCAACGTCGTCATAGGTTCCACATATTTTAAATGTGCGCAAATTAGAAAATTTAATTATTCTCCTACTGCTGCTGGAGCAAAAATTTGTACTTATCAGATGATAGCATTATCAATAACCACAAAATGGTATTTCAGCTTCTTTACATCTGATCCATTAAACAATTAAGCACATTACAATTCGATTCTTGATATGATTAATAATAATAATTTTGCCACATAATTCAAATTTCTCCTCACTTCCTTTTCGTTTCTTGCCCAAATTGGAGCTAGGTGTACTCCCTTTGTATCCTTGTGACTACGAACTCTTGGCACCAGTGGCAATTAATAACACGGCAATTATTTGAGCTTGTCATACTCTTTCTTTACCGAAAAATGTGGTCACAATTCAGCACATGCTCATATTACACTAATTAAAGGAAAAGTTTCCTGCATAACTACCAAAATTAAATCAGGCACATTCCGAGTTTTGTACAAAAACAATGTATAAAACATAGATGCAAGTGACAGTAACTTCAACACTGGCAATACACACACATTTATAGATCATCAATCCCTCACATTTTATCAAACTCATACTTTCAAAAATCACTGAAAAATGTTATTTTAAACAAAACAAAAAACCTAAATACTTTAATACAGCAACAAACACAGAATAAAATTCTTGGACCAAACCCTCATCCAGGCACGCGAGTGCTAATTATGCCTGATGAAGAAAATATTTCTGAAACAAACACAGGAAAACAATATTTTCATGCTAAAGTCACGATACTGTTATAAATAGAAAGAAACACTGAAAAATTTTCACTGAGTATTAACTGTAAATCATACATTGCATCTTTTCATTACAACCAAGATAACTAAATATAGTACTGAAGTTTTTAATCCTGACAGTGAGTTTAGTAGAAAAGGATTTCTTGCAAAGCTGGAATAATTTAGTTGGCGGACTGACAAAATTTAACACATTATGAGTAAATTATGTTCCATAGCAATTTTGACACTCAATGATGGTAACTCTCTCACTGTGCCTAGTTTATTTTAACAACCCGAACAAGCTCAGCATACATTTTCCAAAACTGCTGCACAGTTTCTACGACAACTATGTGCCCATTATCAATGGCAGACAACACATACTTTGCCTATTGTTCCCGAATCACTGAACACTGCTTTATCCAGTTCGAAAATCTAAAGTTAAATAAAAAAGTAACAACTATGTGTAACTGTTGTAATGAAACAATAAATGATGACCTTTGTTAACACATGTCAACCATGATAATGATAGTGAAAGAGTCACTACCAACGAGCAGTTAATATTGGATGTTTTTACTCTACATAAACATGGAACTGTCAATGTTGCAACACTGAATTAAAGAAAACTTAAAAACGAAACACAAAATTTAACTCTTGACAGTGTTCCAAAAACATTACTTAAAAAGAGAAACAAGAATGAGCATACTGTAATAACCTAAATAGTGGTAAAGGTGATAAGAAAAAACATACTAATAACACCAATAATAATAATAATAATAATAATAATAAAATAAAGGGGTTACACACCACTGGCGCACAAACTGCTGTAACAGGGGTGCGACGTCATGGGGGCACACATAACCTAGCCGGCCAATAGTTATGGCTACAGCGCGAGCGAGCGAACGATCGAGCGGGTCGGGCAAGAAAAGAAAAAACAAACAAAAACAATAAATAAGAGAACACAATAACTTAATATCAATATTCACCTAGCTAAATACATTCTAACCAGAATATAACAAGTATCATTTTAACAGTGCACATTCTGGAAAACATATTCAGCACAGCTCTCACAAAAATAAAAAAAAGTAAAACAAATTCAAGTACTAAATGAGGTTGCAGAAGAAACTTTGATGAGATACGAGTACAAAACACATACATTAAGTTCTTGTGAATACATCAATTCAGTTTCTTGCACTTTTTTGGAATATAATTAAAATTTTCATTAGAATGTGGATCTTTATAGACGAATGCTCTCAATATTCGAACATTACATTAGTTTGGTCAGCTTTCAGTTCAGTTTCAAGCACTCAGCTATGAACTGACAATGAAACTTCAAGAATTTTAATTTTCTTCATATTTTGCATTTTCTCCCAGGACTACTGCACCTAGTTGCAGTAAGTTATCTTGTGTTTACAATGGTCTTTAGTCTATCGCAGCACATCACATCATAACTATGATAACTGATAACAAGATGTACCATAATCTCTATCATCATCTTGCATCAATATGAGAATTAGCTTTGACTGGATCATAGTAAGGGCACATTTATGATATCTGCTAAATATGAATTAAAATACAGGACCTGAGATAGTAGCTGGGGTAATAAATGACAAGTTGTTATTTACATGTTTGACAAATGCCAAGAAAGAAGAAGAGTGTTCCCAAAAGGCAAAGTCATCTTGTGGTTTTATTAAGACTTATGGAAAGTTTTTGTTGCTCAGAGGTTTTGTTCTTGTGCCTTACTTTGTGAATTACTCAAAGCATGTTTGAAAATGGCAGAAAGACTGAGTGTGCATTGGATACTCAGTAAGTCCGTAAAATTAAGACTATCACAAGCTTTACCCAATTCCCGGGTAATGACCTTCAGGATTTAAATACTTCATTTTTAGACAATTTTACTGTAATGAACAGATATTACTTTGTCAACAATTGCTAATTTACGGAAAGATAGCATAAAAATATAGCATGTAATAAGGCACAATGGAGCCCAGATCCTTGCAGTGAACAAATCAGTGTGTCAGAATAAAGAACAATGTAAAAATGACAGAAGAGGAACATGCAATAAGAAACAGACTGTTTCACATCTAAAAAATGACAACTATCACAGACAGGTTATTTTTACAACTGCTAGCATTTTAATGCCATTCGACACATGCTAAAGTCAATTAAATTTATGGTTTAACATTTATTTTTTGTCCTTTACCATGAAACTAATGTTTTAACTGTGAATCACTGAAAGCTGAAGGAATTTTTCTACCCGTTTTACACCAATCATCATCACATTTGGAAAAACTTTACCGATGTTTCAACTGCAACCTCTTGAGAATATGGCATGTGCAGTATTGTTTTCTACTCTTTCAGGTTACTGCCCACAAACTTTCTACTGTACTATTAACAGCAATGGTTTATCAAATAGTTTAAAAAACAAGACAAAATGAAGAAGACAAGTTAATTTAATTGATACATTGAAAAAGAAACAATTAAAAATCTGCAAGACAAAGTGCAAAAATAAATATTGCTGCCTACATTTATTATGCCTGAAATATAAGAAAAATTAGATCAGTCTCAAACAGCTTTCTACAAAAATAACAAAACTTTAAAAATCAACTACTGCAATTGCAAATACACTACAGCAGAATTGAAGGTAACTGGAATCATGGCAGCTCTGACAATCTACCTTAAACACACACTGACCTATTACCAGACCTCACATAGCTGAAAATTGGTAGCTTGTCTAAGCCATTTCAAGAGAGTGAAATTAAAAGCATAGCCTTAGCCCTTTCTATCTTTAAAATTTGAACCACCGAATTGAGCACAGCTTGTGTAGAGTTAAGGAAGAGTTTCATTCACCTCTCGTTACATGACACTGTTAACACCTTTTATGTCGAGCTCATTGCTTGTACTAAGATTTTATGAAACTAATATGCTTCTCTGAAGAAGTGTGCTGCCTCTTAATTTTGCCTATTATCATGTGAACAATGCATGTTCGAAACATTATCAGAGATTCACTGTAACTGCTGCGTGTTTTCAAAGGCATCCTGCAGCTTCAAGTGCGTTCCAATAACTTTGCCAAAGATTTTTTACTGACACACACACACACACACACACACACACACACACACACACACACACACACACACACAGAGAGAGAGAGAGAGAGAGAGAGAGAGAGAGAGAGAGAGAATGTCCAAAATTCTACAATAAGAAACTTATTATGGGATCTAAGAACTGGAGATAATTATTTTACAGGGAGACAATTATGAAAGTGTTTATTGCACTAATAACATATTTTGTTTTTCAATTACAATAGCACAGAGTCCTAGCACTATAGGCGTAAGTGTCAGATGGCCATGAGTGTAAACAGACTAGAATTTTGACTGCCTGAGGGGAGAGGGAGAGGGGAGTGGTGTAGAGAAGCAAGCCCTACCACTGCCTCCCATTCACAGGGCAGCAGCAAACACACACTTGTTCTGCGAAAGCAACTGAAACATTGTTGCAGAGATTGCCGACTCCTTCTGGTGTCATGTGGCAGTGAGCATTGTAATCAAAATCCATGATGGACCAGGATTAGTCATTTCACCCATTTCAAAATAAGAAAACAACGAGCAATGTACAACACAAAGCATCTGAGGATGGCTACCACACAACTGTTTATTAAGGTTAGCAGAGTATTGTTAACAATGTAGTTCAGGCCCAATCTCTAGCAGTATTCAATGCAACCACAGTTGCAAACGTGCCACCTAATTTGCCATGTTAAAAGTGTCCGCTACATATTTCTTTGTTATAAAACGGCAGGTCCCATGCCTGAGCCCTACACTGCATTATTTGGCGAGTATCTTTAATAGCTCATTCAACCTCTTGTGCGAATGACTAAATTCGTTATGTTCATTCACTTTTTATTTTGCAAACAGATTCTCACTCACATCATCTTTCCAAACTGGGCTTTGCCAGATGACTTACAATACCAGCAACTGAAAATCTGTTGCATTTTCAATATCTACATGCAGAAAATAAAGCTATTTCTATCTATCTCTGATAAAATAATTCACCTGGACACAATTCGCTATGAAATAGTATAATTTAGCATTTTAAGGTATAATTTGCATCTATTTAGCTTTTATCATGAAATGCTAATTTTTCCGGTCCCTACTGACGATGATTCTACGGACTTCAATAATATAAGTACAACACACACTGCTGCAACTCATTTATGGGCATTTTGGTCCAATTCTTTACAAATTAACATTTATTTTCTTTCGCTTTCAAAATTTTCTTTCCAAAATGTATTTATAACTCCTGTTTACTGTCTAATATTCTGTACTCATTATTACCACTGCTTTATATCGTATGTGCCTCTGTCTACTCCAATTTATTTGTTGAAGGTGTACCTATTACAGGAAACCCCCTTCTTATGTGTTTACACAATTTTTAAGTGGTTCACTTTTAAATTACACTGCCTGCTTGATTAATTTGGAATTTTACATGCACTCACCGCTCAGTGTTAAAAAATGTTGTCACCTTACGTCATCCTGTATGGGCAAGAAAGGGCACTTTTACTTATTCAAACAATACAACTTGCACTCATACTTCTGTATAGGCAAGAGAAGGCACTTTTACTGATTGGGAACAACACACCTTGTATTTACGAATGCAGTATCCATTAAGAATTGGCTATATGATTGGCAATAACCATATTACTATAGAAACATATTCACTATACATTAGGCATTGTACCTATTACCTTCATTAATTGCCAGTGAGATGGAAACGCCAACCAATAGTACATAAGGGTCATTCCATGTCAAATCGCCTAATTTCTGAACATTTTCCTGCTTGAGCATAACATATTTCAATTAAATTTTATGTGAACATTCACACATCTCCAATGAACGTTGGTAAAGTTAAGTGTTCATTGAAGCAATACTGGCTGATATAGTCCCTTGTTTGACTCCACGCATGACTTTGCACAGAATTAGCTCAATTTTCTGGTTGGTTGAGCTGTTATATCCTGGGCAATATTTTGTTGAAAGAAATGAAACTTGGCCATCTTTTACAACTTCATGTATTCTCTTAAGAATTGTAATGAAAAGAAGTTTACGGGCCATATTCAGCCAAAAAATTATAAATGAAGTCACATGGGGGGCGGTTTTCTTCTTATAACTCAGGGGCTAAATGTACGACAAATATTAAATTTGGCATGTAGTAACTCAACAACACAAGGTTTGCAGACATGAAGTTTCATTTATATGTCACTTTCCAATACTGGTGGGTGGCAACAATGGTAAGTAGAGGTCGAAAGAAACATATCGCAGACATCAGGCAGTTAGTTTGGACCTCAGTCAACATAACCTCATTCAAACATTAGTCGATTTGTGTCTGCATCATAAAGTTGCTCTTGATTAAAAATGTCAGTTTTCGAACCTAAGTCTCGTCACCTGCAGGAGGTGTTACTGCTTTGTTTCAAGATGCGGCTGTGTCTCTTTGAATGCTCTCAAGTACATATGGTAAAAATGCCATTAGTGAAAGAACGTGTCACAAGTGGCTTCAAGAATGGTGATTTTAATGTGGTAGACGGGCATCGTGGTGGAAGAGAGAATGTTTTCAATGATGCACAATTGGAGACATTGCTGGGTGAAGACTCGCATCAAACTCAAGATGATATAGTACGATTAGTGGGAGTGACATAGCAAGCCATTTCAAAATGTCTCAAGGCTATGGGCATGATTCAGAGAAAAGGAACTTGGGTCTCGTGTGAGCTGAAACCAAGAGATGTTGAACGGCGTTTGTATGTTTCTGAACAGTTGCTTCAGAGGCAAAAACGGAAGGGATTTCTGTATCGCATTGTGACCGGGGATGAAAAATGGGTTCTTTATGATAGCCCAAACGCAAAAGATCATGGGGGTATCCCAGCCATGCTTCCGTGTCAACAGCCAAACCAAATATTCCAGGCTCCAAGATCACGCTCTGCATATGGTGGGACCAGCTCAGCGTTGTGTACTATGAGGTGTTAAGACAAAGTGAAACAATCATAGGTGCTCATTATCAAATGCAATTAATGTGTTTGAGCAGAGCATTAAAAAACAGACGGCCACAATACAGCGAGTGACATGACAAAGTGATTTTGCAGCACGACAATGCCCGACCCCAAGTTGCAAAAAAGGTCAATGCGTACTTGGAAACATAAAAAAAGTCCTACCCCACCAGCCATATTCTCCAGACATTTCTCCCTCTGACTATCACCTGTTTAGATCAATGGCGCATGGCCTGGCAGACCAACACTTCTGATCTTCTGAAGAAGTCACAAATTGGATCGATTCGTGGATCACTACAAAAGATGAACAATTTTTTCGACGCAAGATTCATTCACTGCCCGAAAGATGGGAGAAAGTAGTGGCCAGAGATGGAAAATACTTTGAATGATACATGTGTAACCAATTTGTTTCATTAAAGCTTCAAATGTAGGGGAAAAAACGGCAGAAGCAAAGGTGTACACTTTATATAAAACTTTACAAACTGGGCTCATTAGAAAGTCCAAGGGTTTGACACCGAAGAAAGTGTATTTGATTGTCCAATGCAGGCTAACAATGCTAGATAATTTTAATCAAAGTGGTGGCGCAAAAAGACCGTAAACTTCGCATTCTTGTATATCTGGTAGAGTGAACACATGCTGAACATTAAGCCTAATACATAATAGGTCAGTAGCACAAAGAGGTGGAATAAAAAATTTTATTCACCTACTATTTTCCAAAATCTACAAATTCTTCAAAAATATGTCAATTTTTGTGAAACTATGAAACTAGGGTACGTTCGACACTTCTTTTACAAATGTTTTCTATTAATGCTGCAAAACCAGTCTCATTTGTATTTTAAGTGCAGACAACGGGTTGCTGAAATGTAGCCTGTTGCAAAGATACATCCCCCCACATTTGTCTGTCATTTACAGGCTTAGTGCACATGGAGCACCTAATGTGATTTTCTGAATGCTTGAAAGTGCGCTCTTTCCAACCATAATTAGTATGAAATCAATTACAGAAAATGAGTTTCTAAAAGCAAACTGAATGTTATCTATTTCTGTAATTTTATGAAAAGCAAGCTTTAACTGATTTTGTAGAAAATAAGAAAGCAGTATGTGAATGATTTTTATATCAGAAAACCTTGCGTTACTAAGTTATTACGTCTCGCTTTTCGTGATTATCATGCCTTGAATCAAGGAGAGATAAGAAGCCAAAATTAGAACTTTATTCGCAGTGAGATTGTTCTGGATACTTTGCTTCAAATTATGTAGCACTGATAGTCTATGTTGGAAATTAAACCCACTGTTCTCGGAGGCTTAAAATAGATTATTTTGGATGAGCCTGATTTTGAAATATTAACAGAAAATGGTATTTGTAATAGAGGTGTCAAATATACCCTATTTTCACCTTTTCAGAAAAATCGTCACTTCTGACGAGTTTGTAGATTACTGACAAACTGTAGACGAATGAATTTTTTTATTCCACATCCTCGTGCTACTGACCTATTGTATGTTAAGTTTCATATTCAGCAAGTGTTTAGTCTACGAGATACAAGAAGCAGAAGTCTACATTCATTTCACACCGCCATTTTTGTGTCCCAATTTTATTTAAATTGTCTAGCATTGATAGCCTGCATTGAGAATCAAACACACTTTTTTTGGTGGTTAATTCCTGTTTCGAAAGTTTTTTTAGAACAAAATTTAAAATCAGGTTGAAAATACCAAATTTTCAACTTTGTAATTCATTTGCAGTGTTTGTATGGAAAGTAAAGCAAAGTTGCCCATATTATAACAGCTCAAAGGCAAAGTTGCGCATCAAGTCAAACAAGGGCATATCTGCCAACTTTGGAAAAGTGGCATAGGTAAAAGTAACACATGACAAAAAAATTAATTACTTTTGACATACTCCGGCTTGACGAAAATAATACTTCTGGGCTACAAAATATAATAATTCATGCTTTAAACAGGATATTTCAAGAAAATCTACTTACATCATAGCCCAATGATTCGTAGGGGAACATACAATCATGACGAAATCCATATTAAACAGCAGCAGGCATGGTGAATATTGGTTTGGAGCATACAGAACAGGACTTCCTTTAGGAACTAATCAGATACACAATACTTTAAAAAGGCTTTACACAATAAAACTTGTTTAACGTAACACAGAAGTAATATAATATACACTGCACATCATATGCTAATTCTACTCTAAAGTCACAGTTGTGGCCTTTTTAGTTTCCTGCAAAAAGTCTTGAGAAAATATTTCCTTCTAACAGGGACCAGAACTGTGTCTCCAAAATAGAAATTAATGTTTCAAATTTTGGTGCATGAAGTCATGAAATGACACCATGCATCTGTAAAATGCTGCAATTTCCATAAATCTTATGATAAACCATGGAGGTTGACTGGTTTACAAGGGGCTATGCCTCGGCCAATATTGGTTCAGCAAACGTTAAATTTTGCCAATGATAATTGGGGACATTCATGAATGTTCACATATAATTTTAATAAAATCTGTGATGGGTGAGCAGAGAAGCCTAAATGAGTTGACATGGAATGACCCAAACAGCTTCCTAAGATTCTGACAGTATTTTGTCAAATGAGATATGTTGGAACATTGGATTATTATCATATAGATGAAAGAAATTTAACAGCACAGCACAAAATTTTAATAAACTGACAAACCTGCAGCATACGAGATGTTTTGAGTAAGCTTCAAGATGAACGGGAAACTAGCAAAATTAATTCAGAGACAAGAGATGGACCTTACACCACAATTTATATTTTATAAAAATATGTTAAATGTAACAGTTTTATGAAACGATGCCTAATTTATCAACGAAAATTGTTTATACAAACCTGTATTCTCTAGCAGAGTCTTGGGTGTGTTAGGACGATTGATAATTACTATCAGTTGGTTAAGAACCATCGGTATATAAGGCCTAGTGTCCTGACCTGGAAAAAAATGTTAAACACAAATCTCATTCAAGTATGTTAAACATTTCATGAAGTTATGTACATAAGTAAGTAAAAAAGTATTTGAAAAATACTAACCCAGTTTGATTGAAATTTCACCAATAGCCCATGTTGCATTGTTACATACAGAAATAAATTCAGGATTCAGATTATGTCCAAGAATTGGTAAGAAGTCCGCTGTAACAAGAAAAATAAAATTAAACAAACAGAATAATCTTTCCATCACATGGTTGCAACTAAACAATGGGAAGTCCAGGATGGAATAATGACAATATTATGTGAGGATCAATTGCTACTCACCATATAGCAGAGATGATGACTCACTCAGGCACAACAAAAGGCCTACTGAAGATTTTTTTTGTTATGGTTAAGCAGATTCAGAAGGGTGTAGGTTGCAGTAGGTACTGGGAGATGAAAAAGCTTGCACAGGATAGAGTAGCATGGAGAGCTGCATCAAACCAGTCTCAGGACTGAAGACCACAACAACAACATGGTTTTAGGGTGCATAACTGCTACGGTCATTAGTACCCGGTCTGTGGCTTACGGGGGGAACCAGATTGGAAAGCAGCAGCAGCAGCAGCAGCAGCAATGGGAGCGAAACTCAAAAAGTGGGGAAACTAAAAAATAGAAGGAAAGCTTAGAAAACCAAAGAAAACCAATATAGAAAGGTAGGTGTGTGTGTGTGTGTGTGTGTGTGTGTGTGTGTGTGTGTGTGTGTGGGGGGGGGGGGGGGGGGGGATTGTTTTCCCAAAAAAGGGCTTCAAATAACCGACATCATTTCACTGACACTAATAAACTTGAGGACATGATCGGCTGAGTGCGTGTCATCTGATAAAATGAAAGATATATCAGGCGGCAGCTGTAGACGGGCACATAGCGGAGTAAAATAGGGGCACTCAAGTGAAAGGTGTCACACCGTCCACAGTCGAGAGCAAAAGGGACAAAGCGTGGGAGGATCACCACTTAAAAGATGTCGATGGCTAAAAAAGACAGTGCCCTATACGGAGTCTAGTTAAAATTACCTCCTCCCGATGACGAGTTCGGGAGGAAGAGGTCCAAGCACAGGGAAGAGCTTTCACGTCCTGCAATTTATTATTGGGAAGTGTCGACCAATGTGCGTGCCATAAAAGAGCAACACGATGACATAAAACACTCCGTAGATCGGCGAAGGGAATCATGCGAATAGCTGGCCGAAGAAGAGAGACTGCAGCCTTGGCCGCTATATCGGCCGCCTCATTTCCACAGATACCAACATGTCCTGGGATCCAGAGGAACACCACAGAGATACCCCGAAGTGGAGGCAGTCCTGAATCCAGTGGACCAGAGGGTGGACAGGGTGGAGAGCTTGGAGACTGAGGAGAGAGCATATAATATACTGTACCCGCTGATGGCGACGGATGTATTGGACAGCCTGTAGAACAGCATAAAGCTCTGCAGTAAAAATCCAACACTGGTCTGGAGGCCGAAATCGATTAGGGGTGTCGCCAACAATATAGGCACTCCAAACACCAAATGATGTGTTTGAGCCATCAGTGTAAATAAATGTGGCATCCTTCATTTGTGCGCATAGAGCAGCAAATGCCCGACGATAAACGAGAGAAGGGGTACCATCCTTCGGAAGTTCACAAAGGTCACGGAGCAGGCAGGTCTGGGGGCAGAAAAAAGGCGGTGCTGTACCCCAAGTTGTCAAGAAAGTTTTAGGAAAGTGGAAGGAAAGAGAATGTAGTAGTTGATGGAAGTGGACTCCCAGTGGCAGTAGAGAGGAAGGGTGGCCTGCATACCCTAAATCCAAGGAGGCGTAAAAAAAAAAAAAAAAAAAATAAAAAATAAATAAATATGAGAATAAAGGTCATAGGCCGGATTCGCAGGCATGGAAGACAGATAGCTAGCATAGTGACTCAGGACAGCTCGCCAATTGGATGGCGGAGGTTCAGCAGTCTCAGCATAAAGGCTTTCCATAGGGCTGGTGTAAAAAGCTCCGGACGCTAAAAGCAATCCACTGTGGTGGACAGAGTCGAGACACCGAAGAATAGACGGCTGAGCAGAGGAGTAAACTATGCTTCCATAGTCCAATTTCAAGCAGACTAAGGCGCGATAGAGGTGGAGAAGGACCACTAGGTCCGCTCCCTAGGAGGTACCATTCAGAACACTGAGGGTGTTGAGGGATCGCAGACAACAAGCTGAAAGATAGGAAACGTGGGAGGACCACAACAGTTTTCTGTCAAACATACGACCCAAGAATTTAGCGACATCCGCGAACGGAAGGTTGATAGGGCCTAGATTGAGGGACGGCAGAAGAAACTCCGTACGATGCCAAAAATTGACACAAATGGTTTTACTGGGAGAAAAGCGGAAACCGGTTTCGATGCTCCAAGAGAAGAGGTGATCGAGACATCCTTGAAGATGTCATTCAAGAAGGCTGGTTCGTTGAGAGCTGTAGTAGATCGCAAAATCGTCCACAAAGAGGGAGCCCAAGACATCGGGAAGGAGACAATCCATAATTGGATTTATGGCAATGGCAAACACCAGCACAGCACCAAAGGCAAACAGGTTCCTACTTCCAGAATGAGATTTTCACTCTGCAGCGGAGTGTGCGCTGATATGAAACTTCCCGGCAGATTAAAACTGTGTGCCCAACTGAGACTCAAACTCGGGACCTTTGCCTTTCGCAGGCAAGTGCTCTACCATCTGAGCTACCGAAGCACTAGTCACGCCTGGTACTCACAGCTTTACTTCTGCCAGTATCTCGTCTCCTACCTTCCAAACTTTACAGAAGCTCTCCTGCGAACCTTGCAGAACTAGCATTCCTAAAAGAAAGGATATTGCAAAAGTAAAGCTGTGAGTACCGGGCGTGAGTCGTGCTTCAGTAGCTCAGATGGTAGAGCACTTGCCCGCGAAAGGCAAAGGTCCCGAGTTCGAGTCTCGGTCGGGCACACAGTTTTAATCTGCCGGGAATTTCATATCAGCGCACACTCCGCTGCAGAGTGAAAATCTCATTCTGGAAACATCCCCCAGGCTGTGGCTAAGCCATGTCTCCGCAATATCCTTTCTTTCAGGAGTGCTAGTTCTGCAAGGTTCGCAGGAGAGCTTCTGTAAAGTTTGGAAGGTAGGAGACGAGGTACTGGCAGAAGTAAAGCTGTGAGTACCGGGCGTGAGTTGTGCTTTGGTAGCGCAGATGGTAGAGCACTTGCCCGCGAAAGGCAAAGGTCCCCAGTTCGAGTCTCGGTCGGGCACACAGTTTTAATCTGCCAGGAAGTTTCATGTTCCTATTTAACATACTCAGTGCCCCTGTCCCACCAGGTGTAGCACCACAGGGAACAGCAGGTGGTCAGCACCACTCCTAGTGTGTTCTATCAGTGCCATCTGGTCTATGCTTTGTTTGGTGTGTGGGTCAGATTCACATCCGTCCATGCCTGGCCATTCTCGCCATGAACTTTAATTGTGATTTAGGTGTTGGTTTATCTTCGCACCAGTCTGTGGTGAAACTTGTGCACGTAAGTTCAATTGTTTTCAATTTATCGTTTTTGTCTACAAAATAATTATTTTCAGTGTAATTACACACAAAATTTACCTTCAATAGGAAATAATTTCCTCTTGCATCCACACCTGTTTTGAGACACTTTCGTGTTATTATGCTAAATATAATTATTTTATGGATAAAGAACAATAAATCTAAAACAAAAGCACTTACCTGCACAAGTTTCAACACGGAACGGTAGAAAGATAAACCAGCAGATAAATCGCAACTGACATTCACTGCAGAGTGCCCGCACACGGACAGACAAATCTGACACGCACAGCAAACATAACATATTGTAGACCAGACGGCACCAATAGAACTCGTTAGGCATGGCGTCAGCCACCTGCCGTTCCTTGAGTTACCACGCCTGGCATGATGGGGACACCGAATATGTTAAAAGACTGGCTGAAAAGTGGGGTACCAATTGCCTCATTCTATCTTTCTCAGCACCTTTAAAATTTTTCCCAACAATTTTAGCATGTGAACATATTTGCTCCCTTTTTATGCTGAAAGAGAAGGGCACACGGGCAGTGAGGGAGGAACAAAGCCATTGATGCCAGGATATACATGTGGACAAGGGAGGAAAAAAATAAACAATCCTGGATTTTTCCCAATTTTTTAACTGGGTGACAATAAACTATACCCCAGGTGGAAGAACATTTTTCCATTTAAGTGACAATACACTTTCCTTTGCAGCTCTCCGAATGGTAAAGATTTTACACACCAGTGTAGAACTTTCTGGCATTTTAGGAAAAGAAACCCAGTAAAAAGCAATGTGTTTTGGAAACATCTTTGATGTGCGGCAACATGTACACTCCATATTTTCATATTATGAAAGTATTAATACAATTTCCACCAAAAACAGCACGGTAGCTTCACAAGCATTGAAATCAGTAATTTATCTCAGCCAATCACAGCTGAAGTCACAACTTGCCGGCCAACAACAGCAACATCTGTATAAAGTTGTGCAAACACACAAACAGGAACAGTTTAAATTTATGTAAATACAGTATACCTACAAGAAAGGCTAAGCTTTCATACATAATATTGGTCGCAAAAAATTTTTTTCTGCCCCCTTTTTGAGGGTGTGGTTAAACAGGATACTACGAGCACAGCTCAAACTGCACCAACTGAGTACTTCTGACAAGCATGATTATAAATGTCACCTAACATTTCATGGGTTACCTGACCGAGTACATCGTCCATCGATCACTTTGACTTTTCCATAGAAATGCCAATTATGTGTGAACTTGCTTAAGAACTCACCAACACTTCTTTCTGTTTGCTCTTTAGCGCTGTTACCCTTTAAGATATATCAAACACAAATCTTCAAATAAAATTTTAAATAATGTCATAAATGACTGATCTTCTAGGCCCAAAATTCTCAAAGTGTTAAGTTTTGAACGAGGTTCAAATGCTCCATGATTTTCTATCATAACCTGTTAGAAATGTAAACAGTGTGACATCACACTCATCGAAAACAATTTGTCGCTCAGAAGTGTTGTATAGTCAGTCTGAAAGCCTTTGACACATTCTGCAGTCTGCTTGTGTGTGCACCGATTTTTGTTGTTGTAAAAGGTGCAATTTCTTTGCAATTAATATTTTATTTTCATGTTATTGTCTAGTTTATGTTCTATTGCTGCGGTATTATTTGCAGTGGCAGGCCAAAGTACAATTCTTTGTTGAAGTATCAGTTCCTACCAGTCCACATTACAGAAGCTTAACTGGGAAAAAAAAATATTTGTCCTGAATTCTAAAAACTTACTGGTTTTTTTCAAACTGAAAAAATTCCAATTTTTCTCTAGGATTTCTTGGGGTGTATACACCCTGGATAATGGCACACAAGAGTCTATGACAAAGACAATATGGAAGAGAGAGTGACAGTACAGCAGGGGGCAGGGGGGGGGGGGAGGGGGGGGCAGCAATGGGAAGCAATTAATGAGATAGAAGCAGTACGAGAAAGCAAGAGCAAGACATTGACACGAGAGGACATACAGTAGAAGAAGAAGTAGTAGTAGTACAGAATGAAGGAGACAGCGGCTGTGAGACTAGAAACAGAAAGAGACAAAGTCATAATGATGATGAGTTACACTGAATGAGTGAGTGAGAATGGGCAAGTGGGAGTGGTGGGTATGAGCAACTAACTAAGGGGTGTCAATGGAAGTTAGAGGTGAGTTGCACGTTGAAAAAAGTGCAAATATGTTTGCATGCTAAAATATTTGGGAAAGTTTTTAAAGGTGCTGAAGAAGGTAGAATTAGGTGGCTGGTATCACACTTTTCAGTCAGCTCTTAAAAAGCATCATGTCATTTTTCTGCTGGTGTGTCTAATACCTCATGTTATCCAACTAATGAAGGATACAATTACTGCACTTATAGATGGGCAGTAGTGCTGACCTAGCATCTTCAGTTACTATTTTTGAAACACAAGCAAAAATGAGAGTGATCCATCATTTTACCACACTGGTTTTAACTATAACACAGAGTACAGCAACTAAAAACACAAAAGATGTCTTATATAAAAGGTATAAAATTTCTTTTGGAGTGTTAATCTTCTTAGTTACTGCTTGATAAAATTTCATATATGGTTTGCCTAAATACTGGTACATAGCAATTACTCTGCAGCTGTAACAATTTTTATTTCTCCAATTTCTGGATGATACAATATGAGTGACGTGGAACACTTCATGATTGTCATGAGAAAATGTACATAAATATATTAGTCAATCCATTTTGAGATTTCATTTAAAGATATTTGATGAAACTTACATATACACGGAAGCACGTGCTGGAAGCAGGCCTTTGTGAGGTCACCAAGAAGTGCAAATGAGCTCTGACGCACTTCAGGCATAGGATCTTGCATACACTGAAAGAGCAGCTGCATGATATTTGAATTGACAACAAGCTTCTCAATGTGCCCATCAAGACCTTCAGCAAGTCCAGATAACAAGTCAAGGGCCACAATCATAAAATCTTTGTCTGGTGCTTCAAACTGCTCTGGATTTTGTGTGTTTGCCTGTTGACAAGCCATACATCAGCCTATGAAATATATAGTTTCACAGTTTAAAATTCACAGAAAGTTATGAATTCTCTGTTAAATCTGACAACTTACAGTTACCAATTTGAAACAATGACTGTATAATGAATACATATACATATATTTACTAAGTGAAATCTCGCAGAAATGATAGTGCGCAAATACACAAACCAACAGCTCTTAACTGAATAGGCATTAACTTTTGTAGTTTTTTGGCCTTTTTCATTTGCAGTTTACTTGTTAATACATTAAACTACTTCATTAAAGCAAAGGAATTTAGGCTTAGCTTGTTTCACAGATGAGGTCAGAGCTACATGGTCACCACAACAGTATACCCACATCTATTATGCCACCAGCTTTTGTGGCTTTCCCAGCTGTTTGAGAGGTAATGGACTTTACCATGAGTCACAAAGATTCTGACCAGAAGGTCATGCAGCAATTCCAGTTCACTACTACTGTCAGATAATACAGGGAAATAAAAACTATTTACGTATTGACTATTAATGGACACTGCTATGGTCATGACCTGCATAAACAGAAACATTTCAGAAAGAAGAACATTAGATTCAGCCGTAGTAGCTGTGAAAAAACTAGACATATGATCATTTCTCTATTTTCATCAACTGTATTTCATTTTTGACCATCTTAATAATTACATATGTGGTAAAAGCTGTGCAGAACTGAAGTTGTACGATAGCCACTATGTTAACAGCTGTGGGTTTAAGTGCTCACACTGAGGGAGCCATGAACATCTGATGTATACAAATTTTTGAGGGAACAACACCTCAGTCTGCTGCCAGTTCACTTGGAACAGTGCAAGATTTATCATATCATTTTACAATTCTTTGATGAAAGTTAATCTAAAATGTTTTTGTTTGGTACAAAACAGGAGCTGGTATTTTACAGACTAATGCTCATTTGATTACTGCTTACTACTTAGTGTGTGTATTGCATTATTTAAATGAAATTTTGAGTATCTTGCTGATATTTTGACTGATGTTTGTAAAATTGTAATACTGAGTGGTGTGAACGATTCCAATATATGTGTATTTTATCTAAAATAAAAATTGGTTTCATTAGGAGTATTCCTCCCTGCATACAAATCTTCATTTGTACTGCACAATTTAAAAATATTTTAAGCATATATTTGCATTCTGCTTTATTTTATTTGCTTCAATTTCTTGTACTTCCTATATTTTATGGTGTACTCCAAGTTTGCATTATTTTCTTACACACTTACAGGGTGTATACGTGGACAAGGAAAAAAAAATTCCTGGATTTTTCCCAGTTAAAAATACACTTTCTCCCAGATGAAAATACACTTTTTCTGTGTTAAGCAACAGTATACTTTTCCTCGTAACTGTGAAACTTGTTAATCCTTTCATTGGTTGTGGTTCTATATACTGGCGTAAAATTTCCCGGCACTTTAGAAAACAAAACTCAGGGGGGAAAAACACGTTTTGGAAAGATGTCTGATGTGCAGCAACATGTACATTGCATATTTTCGTATTACGAAAGTATAAATTCGAATTCCACCAAACACTGCATGTTACTTTCCGAAGGATTGAGATCGAGATTGCAATGCCCTTTTGTAAGCCAGTCGTAGCTCATGCCAAGCGATCTCACCAGTCGATGACAGCTGATATTCAGAGCATAGAACACGTGATGTAGTCATCCAATACCAACATCACTGTTAAGTAAATAGTGAAAGGTAATGGTTTAAATTAATATACATAGTGTTGCTAAAAGAAAAGAAAAGAAAAGCTTTCACATAGCCTGTAATATTGGCCTCAAAGATTAATAAGCTGCAAGAGAAGCTAAGCTTTCACACATAATGTTGATGTTTTTTGCGTGTGTTACACTTTAAGATACATCACACGCCTGTGACAGTAAAATTTTTAACGACATATATGTCTGATCTTCTGGGCTCGAAAACATTCTAAATGGTCGTTCTCAAAGATTTGAATTTTGAATGAGAGTCAAAATCTGTGATTTAAGAAATTAATGGGACATTGGCGGACAGAGGTCATCTTGTGTAAAAGGAAATTTACTTTACTTGAAAGTAACTTTCTTCAAACAACCATTCGGAATATTTTCCCATGACCTGTTAGAAATAGATTCGTTTGAGCAGTTGCACCAGATGACAGGCGTCGCCGCGCTTGTGCAGCTACGACAACGCAGGAAGCCCGTATGTTCATACGTGTAAAACATTTAAAAGATCTTACAATATGTCATAAAAGAAACAAGACGTTAGAGGACACTAACAACACGGGAATTTTGTGAACCCTACTAAAATGCATAAATCGGCTTAAAGTCCACATACATATGTCCAGATTCAGAAGTAAATTTTCTTGGAGTACCATATCGGTTTATCTCATGTTTGGTTCTTTATTATGGCATAATGCCATACGTGCTAGACGGTGAAAACGTGAACTTTAAATGTAACGAACAGTTGAAACTAGGCAATAGTGTGGAATAAAACACTTTGTTTCAAATAAATTGACTGCCTCAGCAGAAAAGATTAATACAAGTCAAATTTCTTTAACAAACTGCAAAGATAACTTCATTGTACTGCAAGGCGATTAACGCTTGACTGTCAGGAGAGTAGAAACAAAATAAAATCTGAAACTAATAACTTATTTTAGCCTTCCGTAATTATGTGAATGTATTTTAATTCACTTGATAGCTCCCGACAACATCAATCCGTTTTGCTTCCATTTGACATGAGAGCAATAAACGAAGAGGAAACAGCAAAATCACTTAACGTAAACACGGGTAACGTGGAGACTACCAACTCCCCACTACAGCTCAGACTGCTCTGTACATCAGGTCCGGATCTACTAGATTTCCATACCGGGCCAATATTAGATAGTGGCACTCCCCCTCCCTCAAGTGTTTGAGGTAGGACGCCAAAAATTAAAAAAAAAAAAAAAAAAAAAAAAATCGACATTTCAAAAATATCTTCATATTGTAGCGCACATCTTCCTGAAGATGTCTGATACATAAAACATACATGATCGAGGGAGTGTAAGACACGTTATTTGGTCTTAAGTGTGTCGAAGTGCAGTGCCACGCCTCTTCACACAATTGTACCATTCCACGTCTCTATTTCGCTCTGTGGAATTCAAAAGTGTAATATTTTGTAATGGGTGCCATCAAACTATACTCGGGCCAGTGGAAATTTAAATTTCCTGTGGTGCTCTCCTGCTCCCAGTCGGCCCCTTTGACATCCTGCCCTCTTTAAAAAAATCTCGCAATTAGTAGCGTATGGGATTATTTGTACCCGGGAGGACAAGAAATCTTCAGAAAATTTTCAGTCTTTACTGCCTATTAGCTAATAACTTGCTGTTCCGTGCGACATAAAATTAAATATAGGATACATAAAACGAGTAAAGACAAGAGACAAGTAAGACAGTACACATTTCTTCAATCCGTAAGTCCTAGCATTTTCTCTCTCTAATCTTGTCACAGCTTTATATGGCGTACTTTTCTTTCTGGGAAAGAATCTATTACGCCATCAAAGTTCGTCAACGTTTTGCTACATGAAAAAACGCAGAAAAGCTGTTAATACGAATAGTGCCCAAGACTGGTGTGGTTTCTTGATCTGATTACATGTATTTTGTCACTGTCTGCTAGATAAAACGAAATAGGCCTGCCTAATAAAATGGCTCTGAGCACTATGGGACTCAACATCTTAGGTCATAAGTCCCCTAGAACTTAGAACTACTTAAACCTAACTAACCTAAGGACATCAGACACACCCATGCCCGAGGCAGGATTCGAACCTGCGACCGTAGCAGTCCCGCGGTTCCGGACTGCAGCGCCAGAACCGCTAGACCACCGCGGCCGCCTGCCTAATATTGCATCAATTGTTACAAACACCAAATAAAGTGTTCAAACGATCCTTTGAAGAGGGACAATATGCAGGAGATAGGCAAAATTAGGTGAACAGTGGTAGTAATGGAATGGTTGTGTTTGACTGTCAACAATGCAGGTTAGGTATTGGTTACACCGGACTGTGCGTGTTCAGTACAGACTCGTCGGCATCAACGCAGGTTGTTTACGAGTAGTGCACACTTCTTATTTGCATTCAGAGGCCGAATTTGATGTGCAATGAAAGACCTAACAGAGTTCCAAAGAGGGCAGATTGTGGGGGCGCAATAAGCTGGAGCATCAGTAACCAAGACAGCCAACTTATTGAATGTTTCAAGAGCAACTGTTTCAATAGTCATGACAGCTTACACAAAACAAAGAAAGTCATCATCACGCAAATATAATAGTGGGTGCAAATCAAACCCAAATGACAGAGATTGTCGTATGCCAACACGAATTGTGTCGAAACACAAAACTACAGTGGCTAACGTGCCTGCAGAGTTCAATAGCCATCTTCAAGAGCTCGTACCTATCGACGTTGTCTGTCACCAACTAGCATATTCATGGAAGAGTTGCTATAAAGAAACCATTGGTGACGACAACCAACACAAAGAAGCATAAAACATGGTGTCAGGAGCATAAACCGTGGACAGCTGATCAGAGGAAACATGTCATATGGTCCGACGAGTCAACGTTTTCGTTATATCCAACATCAGGTCGGATTTATGACTGGAGAACGCCGAAAGAAGCCTACCACCCTGACTGCTTGATTGCAACGGTTAAGCCTGGAGGTGGAAGTGTGATAGTGTGGGCAGGCACATTGTGGCATTCTGCTGGTCCTATCATTACTCTAAATGGCCTTGTTACAGCCAACGATTATGTGAATATTTTTGACGATCAGGTGCACCCCATGATTCAAATGTTCCCAATGGTGATGCCACATTTCAGGATGATAATGCACCCAGCCAGGACAATTGTGGTATGAGGAGCAAACAACTGAACTGCAGCATCTTCCCTGTCCAGCACATTGTCGAACCCTTGTGGGCGGTATTGGAGTGCAGAGTCCAGAGCAGATTTCCATCTCCCTTATCAATACAGGAGACAGAGGAGGTTCTGACTGAAGAGTGACGTAACATTCCACGGGAGACTATATAATAATTATATGCCAGTATGCCAAGAAGAATTGCAACTGTATTAAGGGCAAATGGGGGTCCAAACCCTTATTAATAAACCATTCCCAAGTAAGTATGGGTGTTCACATTATTTTGCCTATCCCCTGTAACAATTTAACAAAAACCTCCAAATCCAAGGAGTCTTATGAAAAGACTACAATTCCACACACTGACACAAACTGGTTACTGCTGTCCCCTCTTATTGTAAGTAGGATTTGTGAAATGTCCACTTACAGAAAGAAAAAACTGAACATAATAAGTTTATGCACACTCTTTGCTTTCTGTGAATGAGGACATTTGCGAGGAAGAGTCATTAACGCTTCACATCTGGGCAACACTGGTGTTTATCGCTTACATCACAGATACAGAATTAAAAATAGATTTTGACCTGTGTGATTTCAACGTATCAAAGGCTTTTGTATGGAACTCTTACTCCTCTGACAGGAGTTTGATGTAATAAGTTGAACACTTACCAAAGTTGACAATAACAATGATGATGAATCTGCAAAGGTCAAATGCAACTGCTCAAGGAAATAACACACATTTTAAACTATCTATAAAGCATTAACAGAAGAAAACACATTATCGATATCTTACAATGGACCAGAACACAACCAATTTACAAATGTATCTGCCATCTATTTTTCTGAGCCACTGAAGGGGCACCTAGTCCATAGAATCTTAGAACAGCTTTACCGCATCTCAACTATTGTATTCCAGGAACATAGTTTTCAGGAATAAACTGCAACGTGATACTACCAAAGTGAAGCTCATTTAAAACACTTAGAAAGAAAAGTGTGCACTTACGATGTGTTGATTAAGTGTCTGTTCAACAAGAGAAACACATCTTCGATACACAGGCTCACAGTATGGCAGGAATCCACTCTGCAGTGCTGTTGCTACACTTGACAGGCACTGAAAAAAAATGTTTTGCTTAATTTAATACATTATGTACAATGAACTTTTTGTTAGCATTTTTTTATTTGCAAATAATTTAGTACACATTAACTGCAACAGCTAATCCCAAAGTTCAAGTTTTATTAAAGTGCAGCTTACCTCCAGAAGTGGGAAGAGGTCTTTGTCTTCATCTTTTAATATGTTCCATTTCTGAATAAGTGGTGGCATTAACATGTTGATGTACTCCGGCTTATTCAGATGATGGCCCACGGAGTCTGCCAGTGTTCCAATTGCATCATACAGAATCAACAGATTTTTGTGCTTTAATAAAACATAAATCATCGTCAATTCACAAAATATCCCATATTATGTGTGTAAAATTAACAAGTGAGCAGATTTCTACTCTGATTATTAAACAAGTAAACAAATCAATGCTGCAAGTTTAAAATTACGCAAAAAGCATGCATAAAATTTTTCTTTAAGAATGTGTTAAAGTGGAATGACAAATTGAAAATGTTGACTGTTTCATCTGTCTAACAGTCTATGAATTAGCCCAAACACTTCTAAAACATCTTTGAAGCTGGGACAATGTAGTAGTCCTGGAGAGAGTGTCACTTTTATTTCTTCCATTATTTACGTTTTACCAAGGAACTGCCACTGCCATAACATAGATAAAAGTTTTGGTTTTTGCAATGGGTATTACCTGATACTTGCTAAAGGCAAACACTAATGTCTCCAGGATGAACCCAAGATACGGCACTAGTTCAGTACATGCCTCCTCTTCCAGTGTAGCAAATGCTGAACATGCTGCTTCTTGTACTCTCTTATTACTGTCCAGTACTCGCTTCAATAACTGCACAACAGAAACAGAAAATAATTATGAGGAGGATGTTCTGCCATACTCTGCAATAATTCAGTACAATTATTATTGTGTATTTAGTGTAAGAAATAACCTCTGTCATCAGTGGTTTCAGATAGCTGTCATGAGGCTGTGAGACAACCCAATGAGAATAGCGGCTGAGAGTCCAGCAAGTAATAGCTCGCACCAATGCTTTTTTGTCTGACAGGCAGTTTATCAGGTATGGAATCAACTCTGTTAGATGTGGTATCATTCCTGTCATGCAACCTGAAACAAAGAGATAGTACAATACATTCTTCCATAATGGGAGTTCAACTGTCATGCGACATATTTAATGACCAACTTATTACAGAACAATCTTTACTATAGGATAAAGATTTCTGTGATTCAGAATATCTCAATACCAAAGCAACACTCATTTCTTGATGCTTGACCCAGAAAAAAAAGGGTAGCAATGCTAAAGATGATCACAGCATTCATATAAACACTTTTTGAAGCAGCAGAAATGAGTGGAAAGAGTTGTTTACCAGACATGGCATGCACCTTAAGCGGAGAGGCAAACATACCTTAGGTACTCTTAAATGCACCAATCATGAAAGAAATCAACAAAATATCTCCTCACCTGGGACCTGTTCCCCTCAAATGGCTCCAGCAATCCCATCAGATTAATTTTCAAGATTCAGAATTTCTGTGAAACAGTTAACAATGAGCCTATTGTTTCTGAGCCCACAAATAAATACTTTTTTAGGCGAAAGCAGCTGCTTTCAGCAAATACCAAAGCTATGACAATTTTTCACCATAATGTAAGACGACTTACAAAGTTAATAAAATTTGTGTTCTTTTAGATGATCCACAAGAGATAAAGGATGCCGATGTTTTATGCTTTAGTGAACACCATATGAGAAATGTTGAAATGTTACACCTCAGTGGATACTGTCTAACAACACATTACAGTAGATCCATCATGAAGAATGGTGGAGTGGTAATTTACTTAAAAAATAACATATCATATAGCACATTGAATTTAAAGAGTTACTGTATTGAACAAGATATTGAAATATGTGCAGTAGAAATTACTGTAGGTGACCGTACAGTTGTAGTGTTAGCACTATACAGAGCTCCCTCAGGGAACATAAAGGTGTCCCTCACGCAGTTAGATTCTGTCTTATCGCAAATGTACTCAAAATCCAGGGATCTAATAATTACAGGTGATTTCAATGTAGATTTCCTAAATGAAAGCAACGGTAAAGCAGATCTAGAACATCTAGTTGATTCTTATAATCTGATGACAGTAGTAAATTTTTCCAACTAGAGTCACACAGAACTGTCAAAGTCTGATTGACAACATATTTATAGATAAGTAGAGAGTCAAAAATATCAGTGTACGTCCAGTTCTTGGCCTTTCTGATCATGGTCGTCAATTGCTTACTCTCACTGACATCAATCTGAGTAACAGTTCTGAAAATTCTTGGAAATCTTCTAGGATAATAAATGATGAAACCCTCCAAAATTTCAACACCAGCCTGCTAGAGAGACTGGAGTCCAGTTTTCAATTAAACAGAGTGAACAAAAAGTACAATACATTTCTGAATGAATTTATGTCTACCTTTGAAGCCACATTTCCCAAGAAAATAATTAGAAACCGTCATGCAAGGACTGTCAATAAGTCATGGATCACGGCAGGAATAAAAACATCCTGCACAACAAAGAGGATGCTGTATTACCGTATTTACTCGAGTCTAAGCCGCACTCGAATCCAAGCCACACCTGAAAAATGAGACTCGAAATCAAGGAAAAAAAAATTTCCCGAATCTAAGCCGCAACTGAAATTTGAGACTCGAAATTCAAGGGGAGAGAAAAGTTTTAGGCCGCATCTCCAAATCGAAACAAAGTTGGTCCACTGTAATATGAGACAATTTAGGTCGAATGAATGACGATACAGCTACAGTAGCTTGGTTCGAGTCGTAAGCTTAGCAGTTAAGCTTCACCAGGTAGCCATTGCTATGCGTCAGGCGCTCCGTCCGTATTTATACGGGTATCCTTCCTTTTTCACGTGCTTCATCTGGTTTGAATTGATTGCTTATTTTTCTTTGATCTGATAATTGCAGTTTTCTTTGTTATAGGTGTTTACGTCACTCTACGCTGAAAATGCATTACTGTACTGTGTCACGCATTGTTTGTCGTACTCTGATACTGCGTGTTTACAGCCTGTCGCCGATCGCGGCATGGCTTGCTTTTGTGCGCGCTACCGCCGCTTACAAATAAAAAAAGAGAGAGAGAGAGAGAGAGAGAGAGAGAGAGAGAGAGAGGAATCGTCTCACTAGCGAAACAATGGCAAGAGACTGCTACTTGTTGTTACTTACACTGCTGCTTTCTTTGATAATGATCAACAAGAACCAAATAATAGACTGCGTATGATAGAAGATGTTCTGAACGAGAGTTTAGCGAACATTTTTCTCCGTTTGAAAATCTTTGCAGGCGCCTCTTTAGTACATTACATTCTGCACAGAAATTAGAGTCATCTTAGATTTAAAAATCTAGTCAATTGCCTCGCTTCATTTCTGACTGTATCACTGTTTAGCATAAGAATAATACGAATATAAACATGACATGATACGTATATTCTTCCGCGTTTGCTGTTGTCTCACTCTAGTTTTGTGGTTTATTACGCAGACAGGATTTAAATGAGATAGCAGCAAACACGAAACAATACATGGCAAAATGTTTACATTTGTATTATTCTTATGGTGACGAGAATACTGCATGTGATTCACAATTTATAAAAGTTCCTATTAGCAACCATCTCTTCTCACAGATAGGAAAAAATTCAGAATGTAGAGTTGGCCCTATTGACAAACATTCTAAACATTCTTGCCAGTCGGGTTTTCGTAGTACATTGAAATGCTGCTACATTCGAAGATGAACAATACGGAATTTGTATTTAATTCTTTGGATAATGTATGAAAATGCAGTGGTCGAAACTCGGCGCGAAGAAATTTTTTTTAAGATGCAGAGGTTTTTGCGCCAGTATTTATCTTTCTGCCTACAAAGCATGCCTGTGTAGCGCTACATATATTGGACGGCAGAACTAAGTTGTGGCGGCACCCGGCACCCACCGATATTTTTAAGAACTTCCGCTTGCTTTGCACTCGATTCTAAGCCGCAGGCGGTTTTTTGGATTACAAAAGCCGGAAAAAAAGTGCGGCTTAGATTCGAGTAAATACGGTATTCCCTCAGAACTTGTAATGATCCAAAGAAATGTCAGCACTACAAACTTTACTGTAGCATTCTAAAGAAGGTAATAAATAAGTCAAAAAATATGTAATAAAGCAGGATACCCACTGAAATTAAACAAGGTACCAATATTGTAAAGAAAGCTGAAATGGTTGAAGAAATCTTCAACAGGCACTCCTTGTCAGCAGCAGAGAAGACAGGCTTACAAAGGTTCTGTGGACAAGTCACTGGCTCTTCTACAGAACACTATCAGTAATAGACCCCAAAATTATCCCTACCTCATGTTACAGTAAGAGAGAGAGAGAGAAAGAATTATTACCTCATTAAAAAATAAAAAGTCTTTTGGTGAGGACAATATTTCCCGTAAAATAGCGGAATATTGCTATATGTCCAGTATTATGCAACATATTCAATACATCTCTGCAAGAAGGAATAGTCCCCAACAGGCTAAAACTAGCTGTAGTGATAGCACTCTTTAAAAAAGATGAGAAAAACAATGTTACAAACTATCGCCCAATCTACCTCTAAACCATATTTTCAAAAATTCTTGAAAAACTCAAGCACAAGTTGATTGTCAATCATCTTAGCTTCCACAATATTCTAAAGGAGAGTCAGTTTGGATTTCGTGCTGGTCTTTCTACAAAACAAGCAGTATTCTGCTGTTCTGGAAGCCGTGAACAAAGAAAGTAGGTATTTTTGTGACCTCTCAAAAGCTTTTGATTGTGTAAACCATCTAATCCTTTTGAAAAAGGCAGACTATTATGGTTTGGGTGGTACCGTTGGTTCGTGGCTCCAATCATACCTAAAGGACCGAAAGCAGACTGTAATGCTGAATGGCTCGTCCAGAGAACCTGCCTCATCTCAGTGTGGCTCAGTAAGTTGTCGCGTGCCACAAGGTTCTGTTTTGGGTCCACCGCTATTTCTCATCTTCATTAATGATCTCCCACTTTGTTCTGATACAAACAGTAAATTTACTGCAATTCTAACTGATGATTTTACAGACAACGATCTTTAACAAACTATGAATAAAGTTTTCATTGTAAACTGGTTTTCTTCAAACAGTCTCTCACTCAATGCAGATAAAACCCTTTATATGGGATTCCATACTCCACAAAGAAATCTGGAAAAAATTAACAATAAGTGCAAAGAAATACAAAAAGCTGAGGTTACAAAATTCCTGGGTGCTTATATAGACAGCAAATGTAACTGGTCAGCGCACATTCTTCATCTTTATAAAACACTTAGCTCAGCAATACTTGCACTACAGGTTATTGCTTCAGTGGCTGAAGTAGACACCATCAAGGCTTCATACTTTGGCTATTATTAGTCATATGACATCATTAATATCATATGCTATTACATTCTGGGGAACCAACCTCTCGCAAAGAAAATTTTCACTGCAAAAAAAAGCCATTAAATTAATGAGTGGTGTCCATCACAGGCACTCTTGCATGCACTTGTTTCGAAAGATGGGGATCCTTACTACATCCTCACAATATATCTTTTCCTTGTTGACCTTTGTCTGTAAAAACCCTTCTATCTACAAAGATAACAAGCCAATTTCATGGCTATAAAACAAGACCCAATAAGTGTCTGCACATTGAAGTGAAAAGACTCACTATGGTTCACAAAGGAGCTTATTACTCCAGCATTAAGCTGTTTAATGCTCTCCCACCACACATCAAATGCCTTCACAAAAGATTGCCAGCATTCAAATAAACACTCAAGGAGTACCTGATAGAGGTTGGTTGGTTGGTTGGTTTGGGGTAGGAGACCAGACAGCGTGGTCATCGGTCTCATCGGATTAGGGAAGGATTGTGGAGGAAGTCGGCCGTGCCCTTTCAGAGGAACCATCCCGGCATTTGCCTGGAGTGATTTAGGGAAATCACGGAAAACCTAAATCAGGATGGCCGGACGCGGGATTGAACAGTCGTCCTCCCGAATGCGAGTCCAGTGTCTAACCACTGCACCACCCCGCTCGGTACCTGATAGAGAAATCTTTTTATACAGTTGATGGATACATGAAAGAAAATGTATATAATCCCTAAATTTGTAAGTGTTGTAAACTTAGTATAATTAATTTTATTTTGAGTATTACCGTAGGCATATGACAATTATTGATTGGTATTCCTGTACTTCCTTTTGAATATTTCGTTTATCTTGACTCCTATATGTATTACACATCCTTAAAATGTGAAACGAAAATGTTCTGTTAACTGACTGTGCTGTTGTTTAGCTGATATCTTATTTACATTGTATCTTTTATTTATGTAAGATGTATTTCAAATGTGTATAATCTGACATATTCCATACCATAAATATATCACTCATTCTTAACATGTGAAACACAATTTTCTGTTAATTGATTGTGTTGTTGTATAGTTGATTTTTATTTACATTGTATCTTTTCATTGTGTTTATACAAGTTGTATTTAAACTACGTAGAATCTGACACGTTCACTCGCTACCAAGATCTACGAAACATGAAATGAAATAAAAATAATAAATGTGGGACAGCTTTAACTGGATGATAAGGGCTAGGAAACAAATTGGCTTGGATCTGTTCATTGGAAGCCTACCATCATTTGCCTGTCACCTGGATACCTAGACAGTGATTTCAGTTCCACTCTTCCCAAATACAGAATCTGCAGACAATGGAAAATCCAGGACAGAATAATGACAATATTATGAAACGGATAGATTGCTACTCACCATTTAGAGGAGACGTTGAGTTGCTGAGGTATCACTAAAAGACTGCTATACATTTAAGCTTTCAGCCAAAAGGCTTCCTTCTAAATTAGAAGGGACACACACACACACACACACACACACACACACACACACACACACACACTCTACCCTCCTTGTCCCCAGCCTCTTCCTTACCCCCACTGTCGTCCTTGTCCCTAGCCTCTTCCTTAACACCACCGCCAACAGGTGCAGCTGCTGTGGGCAGTTCAGCCTCAGCAGCCAGAGACAGTTATCGTGTGCTTGTTTTCTACTTGAGAAGGCCTTTAACCAAAGCTTAGATGTACAGCAGCCTTTCTGTTGTGCCTGTCTGTGACACAATGTCTCCTCTACATGGTGAGCAACAATCTATCCTTTTCACAATATAGAGTTCTATGTCTTAAAAACTACAGCAAACCCTTCATCAATTAACAAACAAAAATGAATTCACAACCACAGAACAAGGAACAAAGTTCTGGGGTTTTCATAAATAAAAAAAAAAATTATATTAAGGGAGTTCAGTGCATGCCAGATGAGGTGCTGTGATTTCACACTACTGTTAACTGAAGTTGTTAACCCACTAATGTCCAGTGACAACTGAAGTTGCAAATGATTTTAAAAATTAATGATGGCAACAATGATAATGCTGTACACAATTTAACTGTTGGAAGCAGTTACAGACACTTTTCTTTTCTTTGTCATTTAATATTTGAAGTCAAGTATTCAGTCCACTGCTGTTCCTTACCAATGTTAAATCTGTTAGTACGTATGAGTGTTAAAACCTCTTCAACAAAAAATGTTTAAATACTGAACAATATATGAGAATTTTTGTCCGCAACTCATGGTCTCGCAGTAGTGTTCTTGCTTCCTGAGCACGGAGTCCTGGGTTCGATTTCCGGCGGGGTCAGGAATTTTCAACTACCCCGAGATAACTGGGTGGTGATGGGTTGTCTTCATCATCATCTATCCCCATTACGGTCAGAGGAAGGAAACGGCAAACCACCTCCATTAGGACCTGGCCTAGTACGGTGGTGCGGGTCTCTATGCTCTGTCAAGAAGCTTGGGACTTCATTTCCATATGAGAATTTGAAGTAAATTTTCTTTGCTGTCTTTTAATAAATGGTCTAAATTATACATAGGACTCCTTTGGAATTTGTATTTAGCATCATTTATGTTGGGGAAAATATGTCTGGCATCTTTAGTTGCCACTGGGTACTTGTGTTGTTTTTCAGTTCTGATGATAATTTATGGATTGTGGATGAAATAATAAATTTTCTTGAAGCAGATTGAGACAGGACAATATGATCAGTTGGTATCATACCTCCTTATGAAGCACAAGGTGGAGATACTGATGATTCTGATTTATCAGATCATGAAGTTCAAGGAAAACCATGTCATCTCCATGCACATATACCAATGGGACAGGCACTAGTTCAGTTTGAGGAAAGTGAACATGTTGTAAATACAAGAAGAAATTGACATTCACACTACACCTCCTGCTGCAAATATTGAAGGAAATAGGGAGTGCACATCAAGTCAGAATTGTGCAATGAGCAGATTAAGTCAAGGGCTAAAGGTGATAGAAGCTGAGGTTTGTGCAGAGACTCCAATGACAACTGTAATAAATATGGAGGGAAAGAAGAAAGGGAGGCCAAGTAAAAATTTTGCAGTGAGGGGAGTAAGCCAAGAAGCAGCAGAATACACTGATGACTCTGCAGAGCCTCCACTCATATCTAAACACTCGAGGATGAAATCGTGTATAAAACCATCACCTCAACTTGGGAATAAATGAAGAATCCAAGCTGGAAAGTAAAAGTAGTTAGTGATTCTTACAGTCTGCACTTATTAAGATTTGCTTTCAAATACAATAAAATCCCCACTGGATTGTTTTCAAAAATTTTTCTCTGAGGAATTAATAAATTTTATTGTTTCGCAAACAGATTTGCAAGTTGCACAGAAAGATAATCTGAATGTTAGAAAAATAAATATTGTAATAAATTTGGAAATGTGTTTCATTTGAAGTGCCCATTGACAACTTTAGTTGACATCAATGCCCATGACAAAGTGAAAATTAAATTGTGTTTTTCATGTAAACTTGTTACAAAACCTACAACTATTTTTGAGCAGAAAAACTAAACTCAATAATTCTGGGCACCAGTGAGTTAATCAGGTGTTGGTAGTTAGCTTTGTAAATATAACGCGGGAAGTAAGTAAATTAGTGCCTGTTACAATTCATTTAAAAGAAAGTTTCAATTTTCCTGTTACATTACCCATAAAATTTAAAAGATATGTAATGAAGGAAATAATGTGTTCAGCCTTAAATTTGTTTCTAATAAACAAGGATAAAATTAAATTTGGATTTATTTGTTTGCATTTATGTCTTATGTTATTGACTAACAAGGGGAGGTCCCTACGGGTGGAATCAGCTTTTAGAAAGCAACTAGAAGACTGTGTAGGTTAGGGCACCAGGTATCACATCCTTCAGCCATTTACCTAGGTGCATATGCATTTGTGAATTATTGACAAAACAGAATGTCTCAGTATCCATTAGAGCCTTAAAAATCACAATGCTTTTCCAAATGGCACCACAACCTAGCAAACAGCATTTATGTTTTATCGTTATCGAAATAACTGTTTATTATTATTCAATTAATTAGTTGCAACATAATCTTTTTTATTTCAGCTCATTTTTATTCTTTTTTCTTATGGAATTTTGTCTGCATGATTGCAATTATTTTTATTTATCTACTGTAATATTTAAATATTAAAAAATACCAATGTATTGCTTAAAAAAGACAAAATTGATTTACACTGTCAAAAAATTACTTTTGTTACCAGCTGGACATTTTTGTGTTAATTTTGACAAATATTTTCTTGGATCATGGGCAAAATAAAGCAGATTAAGATCTGAATGACAAGTTTTACCACTAAAGTGTTATTCCATGCCAAATCATCCAGCCAAAAGTAGATGTAAAAACCAAGGTTTTTGGATTTGTTCCAAAATTTATATGTGAAATGTATGCATAAAGATAAGAAAATATCCAAAGTGTCATTCAATTCTGTTAGGTAATTTCTGAGTTATCACCGTTTAAAGTTTTAGGCTGATTGTATTTCCGAGGGCAATTAAGACATAACTAAAGCCAGCCTGCTTTTACAGAATTCAAAGCAAAATCTTTAGTTTTGAAGCTAGAGCCTTGAAATTTTCACTGCTTTCTTCCAAATTAAACACTGAAACTGATAGATCTACAAAATTCTGACAAACTTACCTTTCAAATGGTGCAAAAAATTGATGGGGTTCTGAGATGTAAAATTTTATCTTATATTGAAACCAAAACACCTTGTACCTGTTCAAAATGTATAGAAAGGCTGTTTTAAGATTCGAAATGGTTATAGTAGAAGTTCTGTAGAAGTAAAAGTCTTTTGAACTATAACTTGGAAGATCAACTACTTAAAACAGTAATTAATTAGTACATTTTTTGTTATGTATTTTTAAAATGGGGCAAAGATTTTACTGTAGTTGTAATTTTATTTATCTTTTCTGTTTTATTTAGCTGAATTTAAAGTCAAGATATATACAACATTTTTGGAGTCATGAGAAGTGTGGTGAAGTTCAGATGAGACAGTACTACTATGCAAGCAAGCACATGAAAAATTCACCAGTCAGCAGTCTGCCTGCTGACATGAAATTCAAGCCAGGACATGAAATCCTCCTTCCCACCACAGCCTGCCTTTACTGCAAGTCTATAAGTGTGCGTCTGGCTCTGTTCAAGTTAACTGCCTAGTGTTTTGTTGTGCTTAGTGACATTTTAAATAATTGTTATAGAAACACAGTTATAATTTTATTTTTAAAACTATTGTGTGTGTGTGTGTGTGTGTGTGTGTGTGTTTCTTATCACAGAGATAAGAGCAAGTTCAAGTAAAGATGAAACTAATTTTGTGTGTTCAGTAGGTTCATTACTAAATTTTTCATGTGAAAATACTTCACTGACAAAAAGCAAAGACATTTATTTAATTTTGGAAAAGTTGTCGAAAGAAGAAGAAGAAGAAGAAATTTTAGTTTGACGTACTAATAAGCACAACAGTGAAACAGATGATATTTGTTCCCATCATTTGTGTTATTTTTTAAAGTATTTTGAAAAGAACCAAAAATCCTGTTTTGATCCATTTAAGAAACATTCTGTACCTTTAAAAAAGAATAAAGATTTGAGGATAATTACTCTGGAAAAAGCAAAATATGTTAAGGAAAGTAAGCATATAATTTTAGTGCCATGGAAGCTGTTGTGCAGTACATGTAGAAAACTGTAGAATCAGGCAACACCTACTTTAGATCATGAAGATATTGCTCTTCCTGAAAGTGATGAAGCAAATGAGAGTGAATTAGCCAATGCAAAAAGAGTAGTAGAAATTATTTTAGGGTTGAATGTGACACCACTTAAACTTCAGTCATTATCTACCCAATCTAAGAAAAATATGCTAAAAAGAAGTTTAAAAAGGCAAAAGACTAGGTTAAAAAAAGTTGTCATTTGTTTTGAAAGCATAAGAAGCCAACTATTCAAGTGAATATGACAGTATGACTCAAGGTAATGAGCTGAAGACAAAATACGAGGATCTTGATCATTTAGTGGATGCTATAAAGGAAAAACTCAAGACAAACCTAAGCAAAAAGGAAAAAATACAGATATTAACAATCACTCCAAAGTCTAGGTCTAGCAGAAAAGCAGCTGAAAAATATAATGTATCAGAATATTTAGTGGGAAAAGCCAGAACGCTTGCAAATGAGAAAGGTATTTTGGCTCTGATGGAACCCAAACATGGCAGAACCCTTCCCCAAGAACTGTTTTATGAAGACGATGAATTTTCTTACATGTTGCCAGTTGATAAAGACAAAGTTATTATTTAAAAAAAAAAAAAAATGTTTACAAGCAGAAAAGAATTCCTTAATGCAACTTAGAGGAACTATTTATGGTGTTTAAAGAAAAACACAAATATTAAAATTGGATTTTCCAAATTTTGCTCCTTGAGACCGAAATGGTGTGTGCTTGCTGGTTCACCTGAAACTCACATAATGTGTGCCTGCTTGTACCACCAAAACATTGAGCTTTTAGCAAAAACTCTGAACCAGCATGATAAAAAATCAATACACACTATGATGGACAAATTGGTTTGTGGTAGACAAAATGGGGACTGTATGATAAGACATTGTGATGTGTGCCTGAAAAAAGGGAATCACTGCAGCTACATCCAAGAGAAATACTAGAAGACTATGATGAAGATAAAGACAGTAGTTTTCAAGTGATGACAGAAGGATTTTACAAACAATACTACTACCTTGCAAGGAGTTTACTGATTTTACTATAAAAAATTGAGTCTCTGATACCGCATTCTTACATCACAAACATTCAAAACCCTTACATGAAACAGAGAAAAGAAGATTTGGCATTTAATGAGGTTTTAGTTCTTACGGATTTTGTAGAAAACTGTAACTTCATTCTACAAAATGAACTGCAATCCTAACACTGGGGCCACTTGAGCTGCTCAATTCATCCAGTAATGATTTTTTTCTAAAAATGAAGATTCTGCCATAAAAGAAACAATATTGTGTTTCAAATGATCTAAAGCATGATGTACTATTTGTTTATTCAGTACAGGGGGGGGGGGGGGGGGGGGGGGGGGGGGGGGGGGGGGGGGGGAACACCATAGATTTCATAAAACTAAATTTTCCTGACATTGACCAAATTGAGTATTTTACAGATGGTTGCCATGCTCAGTACAAAAACTTCAAAAGCATGATAATTTCTGTTTTCATTATGAAGATTTTAAATTAAATGCAAGCTGGTGATTTCACGCTATGAGTCATGGTAAAACAACATGCGATGGGATCGGGGGCACAGTTAAGAGAATTGTCACCAAGAAAAACTTTTAGGGCAGTAGGCAAAGACAGCAGATATTAAACACTGAACAAATGACCAAATTTTGCAAAAGTTTATTCTCAAAAATTATTTTTTCTTTTTAAAGGAAGAAGAAATTTAAACTAAAAGAACAATGCTTGAAACTAGAGTTCAAATGGGTCAAACAATACCGGATACAAGAAGTTTCCATTATTTTAAGCCAGCTTCTTGCAAAGAAATTACAGCCAAACGAGTAAGTTCAGACTCAGAAATTTTTTGAAACAAAATACTTTTATAACTATCCTGACTACTAAACCTAACCTACATTCTTTGGTTGCATGCATTTATGAGCTAAACTGCTGGATAGGAATGGTTCTGGGTTTCAATGAAGAAGGGGACTATGGCATCATTTTTATGCACCCTCACGGACCAGCAGAAACTTTCTTTTGGCCTAAAAAAGAAGACAGATATCCTGTTCCACCAGCCCATCTTCTATGTGTAACAGCTCCTCCAGAGGTAGCATCTCAGTTCTGCACATCATAAGATTGATGCTAATTCCCGAAAGGAAATCATCGAACAATTTCAATGCTTTATTGTTAAAAAAAAAAAACCCTAACGGGAATTTAAATGTAATTATTGCACATACTGCTTCATATAAACTTAATATAATACTTCAACTAAATAATTAATAAAATTTAAGGTCGTCAAAAACTTTTTATAGAAAGGATTTGTTTGAAAACGAATAATCACCAACTCATGTATCCAAACGTAAGGACACCTATTTTGTAAAATTCTCAATTCATGCATCTTATTTTAAAATACTGATATATAAAACTTGAGTTCATCTGGGATTTTCACAGTTGTATTGACTTCAAATGTTTAATTACTGTATCAAACATGTATTTTATAAAGTAAATTACAAAATTTGACTTCAATTTTATAACAAATTGTTACAACTCACAACCCCACCAATCTTTTTGCACCATTTAATGGGAAGTTTATGCTGTTTTCAAAAATATATGGTTTTATTGGGTTATTTGGATGGAGGTTTCAGCTACTCATTATTTTCTACACCTACATCACAATTTTGAAATTAACAATATTTTGAGTTTCACAACAGTTTTTCAATATGAATGAACATTATAAATTGGAATTTTGTACATCTATCAGTTTCATTGTTTAATTTAGAAGAAAACAGTGAAAATTTCAAGGCTCTAGCTTCAAAACCAACAATTTTGCTTCCAATTCTGTAAAAGCATGCACACTTTAGCTACGTCTTAATTGCCCTCGGAAATACAATCAGCCTAAAACTTTAAATGGTGATAACTCAGAAACTAGTAGTTCGAATTGGATGAAACTTTGAATATTTTCTGGTCTTTATGCATACAATTCAAATATAAGTTTTCAAAAACATCTGTGACAGGTGGGTGTAGGGCCCTGGATGACTTAGTAGGGAATGACCCTAAAACAAAATTCATGCAAAATTAGTAACTAAAATACTGACTGCAATAATGTGGGTGAAAATAGGAAGTGATGAAGAGGAACAAATTAACTAAAATCACATGGGCAGAAATTAAAAATTAAAAAAGAAGACAAAGTAAAAATGAGAGCAGACAGAAAAGTTAATTTATGATTAAAATAAAGCAGCAAAGGATTAGAAATCCAAAATTATATTTAAACCAATTAAGGAATAAAAATAGTTATTTTGATAAATATGTAGAAAATCTAGCATCCAATGGGACTCAAACCCACAACCTTCAGCATACCACCCAAAGAACTCTGCAGATACACAAACACAGCATTCCAAAAATTGGAATTTTCCAGGTTTCAGTTGCCTAGGAAATCACATGAAATTCCTTGTCAGTTACAAATAACTGCCAAATAATCCTAACTTTAACTATTTATGATAAAGTAAGGTTTGAAGGCTTGAGGATGACTATCCAGTTATTGGTCAGGCACCAATTTCCCTATTTTCAGAGATTTACTACATAGTAATGAGTTGACCTACAGACCTCAATTGTTTATGCCTCTAGTATGTAGGGCACTAAGCTGATATAACATATTAAAAGTAAGACACAATTTCATTTCTTATTAAAAATGTTGAAAGAGCAACATTCCTTCAGGGCCCTTGAAGGAACTGTGATTCAGAAGGAGACATGCAGTTAATCTTAACATCTTTACATTAATGTGCTAACTGGAAAACGTGTCCTATGTACCAGTTTTCATCATGTTTCACAGCCACTTACTGTCCCACAGCTGCTCCAACAAAGTGTTTTCGCAAGCTGCCATAGCAACAATGGTACCATTTGCATCTGTTGAAAATATCTTCATTAGAACCCTACTAACAGTTTTAACAAGAAAAGCATGGTGCACTGTCCTTACTGTACTCTACCCGTTTTCCAAGAAACCTTCATATGTTTTGGTCCCCTGCGAAGAAACAAAGAACATTTATAAAAGCCCTGTATTTTGTGGGGTGCCCATGTGAACAGTGCAAAACATTTTTCCAATGTAATGGAGTTCCACACTCAGAAATGAAGTTCAACTCACAGAGAACAGATTCATTTCAACACTTGCTTCACGTTCGCAGAGCACTGTCAACAGTAGCAGCTACTTCTGGTGTCACAGAGCACACAGTACATGTAAAAAGAACAGTTAAATACAGAAAGCAAAAGTGCTCAAAAGATGTTCACTTGACACTGTGAAACAAGACGGAGTGATGTTTTATGAAAACAAAACGGAAATTTTTCAAGACACTGTGCAGAAAACAAAGCTTATGCTTCCTTCATGGTAGATAAGGATCACATGCAGAAAAGACTTATTTTAATATATCTGGAAAAGTTGTACACAAAATACAGAGTGTTAAAATGTTCTTTGTTCCTTCGCAGGAGATCAAATTGTATGTAGGAGGAGATGGAGGAGGAGGAGGAGGAGGAGGAGATTAGTGTTAAACATCCTATCGACAACAAGGTCATTAGAGACGGAGTACAAGTACAGATTAGGGAAGGATAGGAAGGAAATCGGCTGTGCCCTTTCAAAGGAACCATCCCGAATTTGTCTGAAGTGATTTAGAGAAATCATGAGAAACCTACATCAGGATGGCCGGACGTGGGTTTGAAACATTGTATGTAGGTTTCTTGGAACAGAGCAACATGATTGCACAATGCTCACTTCTAGTCACTGCTATTAACACATTTCTAATTAAAAGATTTTCAACAGGTGGCGAATGGGGCCACTGCTGCTATAGCAGCTACCAAAAATGCGAGTGGAGCAGGGAAGTGGCTTTCATACACAGTTAAAACCAGTACATAGGACACATTTCACAGTTATACCTTGAATTTAGAGATGTTGAAATTAACTGCATGTCGTCTTCCAGGCCCCGTAGTATAGATGCTTTCTGGGTCCCCTCCTCCAACAGTATGTAAGGTGTATGTCCCATCATCATAAAGTCACAGTGCATGGTACAACTTGACAATATGTGCTATGGAAAAGATCGTATCTCATACATTTAGTGAATTATTTCATTCTTTGATCAAGATGTGAAGGAAAATGTAATATTGAGATGGTGCACACAGCCACATCTCATCACACAAAACACTGATTTGAGTAATGAAACAGGCCAAGAGCCATTTATTTGCCAATGTATAATATTTAACTCCACATTGTAATGATGTATTTTGATGATTTACAAGGAGAAATCAATCCAGCGCCACTGACGCACCTAAGAGACTATAGACTAATTTAGCACCCATGTAGAAACAGTGATATTAAAGACAGACTCTGAAGACATTTGAATATTATAAAAAACAAGTGTGCAACCCATCGTCCACTGCCGGATGATATCACACTTTTAATCTCCTGTATAATACGGACACACCATTACATAGGTGTCATTATAAGATTTGTAATTTGTTTAAGTCTATTGAGAAATACTGTTATTTTGTTGCATGTGAGACTAGTATGTGTGAAAAACACACAGTGGTTAATGAATGGACATTTCTAAGTGATTTATACTTTTATGGACATAACAAACCACTCAGGCTCTGTCATTGTTATTGACGTATGTGTTAGCATGTTATATGTGTTTCAAATCCAAGCTCAATTATAATGTCTAAATTTGTGTTTGCTTTAGTTGTTTGACAACCTTAATCATTTACTTTCTATGTGCCAAGTTTTTTTTCTTCTTCTTTTTTTCTTCAAGGGTCCAACCCTGTTCAAAGTGTCATTGTGTGGACAGAACAGTCGAGGCCAACATTAACATACTACTTTCTCCCCCCCCCCCCCCCCCCCCCCCCCCTTGTAATATTTTCCAAACTCTTGTTGTAAACTTGCCCTTAGGTACATTTTCAGTGTGAGTTACATCCGTGAATTTCTTAGCAAACTTCACTTCTCAAATCCTACATCGCTTGCACAAAGCCTCGCTGTTCCACAACGGTACGCAGCACTTTCTAAACGGGAAAGGGAGCCACACAAGTATATGCTGCTTCCCCTTCTCAATCAGATGCTAATAATATTTTCTTACATCAGAATATGCAAGGCAGAAGACTTTTTAAAAATACCATTTCTTTCTTTGTATTTGAATTTGTTCATGAAACTGTTCTATGCACAATTTACATCTATGTACACTGGTATGTGTGCAAAACATTGTTAATGTCTCATTACTGCTTGCATCTTTTCTTTTCTTTCACTGAAGTTGACTTTTTAATTTACAGTGTCAGAATAAGGATACATTACCATGTTTGTTCACCCAAGCTGTGTCTCAACTCTTTATGCTGAAAAGACATTTATAGTCAAATACAATATATACATTATGACAATGACTTAACTGATTTCAGCTCACCTGTTCACAGTTCTGACCTACAGGCCAACCACAAATATTTTAGGTACAATTTCCAAGGAACATACAGGGTTTTTATTTAGCAGTTCCCTGTAGTTGAATGTGGAAAGTGCATGTAACTGGAATTTTCATTTTATTCTTTGCAAACAAATAAAGTAATTCAAGATATACTCTCTGCATCTAAGACTGCTATCAGATGTGTAAACATTTCAGCAAAAACTAAAGTTAAGATTCAATTGTCTTCATATTTGCATATGTTTGGACTGTAATAACTATTATACCATCAAATCAATAAGACTTTTCTTGTGAACAGACAAAGAGATCTCGACATGCACATGACTGCTAGGTGTTTTTTCCTCCAATCAGAGGAGAGAGAGAGAGAGAGAGAGAGAGAGAGAGAGAGAGAGAGAGAGAGAGAGATATCAAGGTTTCTGTACCTTCAGCAATGGCACCTAGAGCAAGTATTCCCGATTCTTTTATTTCCCATTCTTGATGAAATAGCGTCTCCTTCAATATAGGTACCAGAACAGGTAACAGTTCCTCTCGGAATACATTTGCCAGGACATCCAATGCTGCAGCACTGCATTTCCCTGTGAAAATAATTTTTTTTTTGGTATTAGTCATATTTGTTGGAGTGTAACTTTTATACACACAGTAATGCAACAAACGCTACAATCTATTATTTTCTTCTTGTCACATTAGTGCAACAGACATACACAAAAGAGAATATGATGCATATTACTCGCACACTGTAAAGGAACAATATTTAACTTCTGATGTAATCTATTTTACTTCAAGAATTCCATAACTGATGTATAAATCTACTCTTGGTATACTAATATTTGTTTATGAAATGGAAAATATTTATTGAATACAGCATAAAAGAAGGTATGTTAACGTGATTATGAAGTATCTATCAAGCAGTAGATTTATATAAATATCAGTGTCCTGTTGATTAGAGATCGAAAATGGAGAGAGTACAAGTCTAATATTGCAGGTTGCATAGTTTAAAAATCAAAGTGCCGCTGTATCATCAGTGCTAACAGGCTTCTTCATTCCCCCTGTAGTTTTATGGGTATGACAAGTCAGAGTTGAGCAGCTGCATTCACTTCATACTTGTCAACTGGTTCTCTCTTACTGAAGCATGCGGGAGTGTAAGGTTAATTATGACTTCTTGTTATTACAGAAGATGATACACAGTCTCGCTGCAGTGAAGTAAGGTGAAATGACTGACTGTCGGGATCAGGTGGCCTAACGAAGTGGTGTCTTGAGACTGCAGAGGGTGTAATAAGAAAATAAATCATTGATGTAGTGTACGCAATCAAAAATGTGTTCCATTAGAGGAGTGATGTCCAAACTAAGTTTCAAGCTAGAGTCCAAGCTTCAGATGAAAAACACACAAATGTCGACTAATGCAAACAAAGTTGTTGTATTCTTGTTTATCCTACCTCCACCAGGCATCAAACTAAAATCGGGCATAGAGCAGCATCACCATTATATCCCTGTGACCGAAAAGTGGCTATTTCTGTGTTCTTTTGTGCAAGGCAAACTTGTGTTTATGGGCAAATTTTACTGCTTAGGCTATCATTTCTTTCTGTACATATTTTAAAGACTGTTTTACTTTTACACACACACACACACACACACACACACACACACACACACACACACACACACACACACAGAGTGTGGATTCAAAAGTAACAGTATACTCATTGTAAGTGTACAGTATGAATCAAAATAAGAGTAAAATGTTAAATTAAGTTTGGTCCAAAATAGCTTTATTTTAGAGTTGTGCAACAGACAGGGATCATAAGTACAACATACACAACACAAAACTAATTCTTCTCAAAAAGCAGCGACATGAAGAGGCTTTTAAATTCAACAGAACTATGTACTGTATATTTATCCCAAAACATGGTCAAAGTGATGTTCATCAACATGAAGTCAGTGACATGCTCAACATATTTCCACTGTTTGAATGTTGTGGGCACCATTCATCTCATTCTGCACAGTAATTTTCAATTCGATGCTGTAGTTGTGCTACATTCCCAACTGCAACACCATACACGAGCTCCTCGAGATGGCCTAAGGCTAGAAGTCCTGGGGGTTAAGATTCGGAGATCTGGTAGGCCAAGCTTCTGGTCTTGCACGATCCATCCGCTCACTGGAGAAATCACCGCCGAGATACTCTCTTACCTCCAGACTGAAGGGTGCAGGGACACAGCCATGTATGAACTATAAGCTGCTGTGTGTAGCGAGTCTAACAGCATGAACTACAGCGCCTAATCGATGTTCCAAAAACTGTAGACACACTGCCAGTCAGGTGCTGATGAATAACATGTGGTATGAGTAGCCGACTATTATCCCAATCAAATATTCACAGGAAAATGCATACTGTAGTTCTGCAAGGATTCTCATACACCAACATGGGTACGTAATAAGTGTTTCTGATACCTGTACAGTTAAAAAGGCTTTCATCCATAAACAGTAGCAGCTGAACAGTGGATCAGCACTATGGCACTCAAGGAAGAAGGCAGGGGGGGGGGGGGGGGGGGAAATTAGTGTTTAATGTCTGTTGATAACGAGGTCATTACAGACTGAGCACAAGATCAGATTAGGGAGGGATGGAGAAGGAAAGCAACCATGCTCTTTCGAAGGAACCATTCTGGCATCTGCCTTAAGTGATTTAAGAATACCACGGAAAATCTAAATCAAGACGGCAGGATATGAACCAACCGTCGTCGTCCTGAATGTGAGTCCTGTGGGCTAACCACTGCAGTAACCCATTCCGTGGTCTGATGCTTGAGTAACCACAGACAAAAATTCTGAGGTCCAGAAGTGATATATGGGTGTCAGCCCCTGTACCTTCTGTAGGTGAAATGGGTGGAATTACTATCTCCGAAGCAGGCACATTCAGCCGACAGAGGAACCCATACTTTGGCACTCATATGGTAGTAACTTATGGTTAGACCTTCATCTTCCAATTCCAGGATGTTCTCAACAACCACCCCATCCAGCTGAAGCCAATCTAGCCATGGCGCATTACACACACCATATTACCTTAAATTCCAGTCCATAGCCGTTTAAGTCTGATGGTTTCGTACTCTTCTGTTTGGAAACAATTCCATATACCGTTGTCTAGCAGCTGCTGCATTGCATTCTGCTGCACTGTAAAGGAGGTGCATATCCGCTGTAGCACGACAGGGCGTTTTACCAAGTACTCTGCTCCACTATTAATATTCATACCAGGAGAAGGTGCATATCCATTGTAGCACAACAGGTAGTTTTATCGAATACTCTGCTACACTGTTAATATTCATACTGGGAGGAAATGCATATCCACTGTAAGGTAACAGGGCGTTCGATCAATACCCCTGCTCCACTATTAATATTCGTACTGGCAAAAGACGAGCATGTTAGCTGATAATGGTAAGTATTGTAGTAAAAAGGAGCAGATACTGTGTGCCCCAGTCTGTTTTTGCGATAGAGGGTGCGTGAGCAGTAAGAACAGCAGCAATGGTGAGTCTTCAAGGGATAAGCACCATCCATTTGCTGCACATGGATATAGATACCCTTTGACACTCTGAACTGGTGATGTCATGGGTGGCTTGGAGAAGAGGGCCATCAACAATGTCAACAAGGACCCAAAACAAATGAATAACTTTTTGATGTAAAATGATGGAACTTTGATGTACGGCATATGCGTCTGTGGGACTATTTCGGGTTGTAATTAAGCGGATCTGTCTTTGTGAGAGTGGAAGAATTTAAAATACAGAAAAGTGACGTTTATTTAGTTGCTCGAAGAAATCATCATGATCTCAAATCTCAGCACCACCCTGCAAGATATCAAAGTCCAGCAGAAGAGAGTCAGTTCGTACACAGCTGTGGGACAGAGTAGCTTGACCACCAGAAAAGTTCATAAATGTAACCGTACATAATCAAGAATAATATAAACGTGAGTGACAGATACGACACGGTGAAACATACCAAGCACAAGCAGCAGCTGAAATACGCCACTGTCTGGATTTATAACATTACCGTATGTGGAGACAAATCAGCGAAACAAAGCAGGGATACTGAGGAGATCACAATTTATTGGATAAATTTCAAAGATTTTGACATAACATCAAGAAGATTGTATTTTTTGCCCTTAGCAACTATACAACAGCAACAGTCTCCCTTTTTTATTATTATTAACCAAATTCATTCAAAAAACGTTATCTGGATGCCTGAAATTTAGTTTTCACATAGAAAGGAGTAATATATTGTGGGTATAAGAAACACTCAGCAACAAATTACGATGATGTACATACATTTGTGACACATACACCATTACAGGAGAGTTTGGGAACAAGATACCCAATGTTATTGCAGATAGCATACAATGCATAATCAATCATCACATAGTCATCGACTACAAGCAGCGTTGCGAGTTAAATGGCAGTTGCAGGAGCAGTAGCCAAAAACAACTGTGCAGACGTTGACATTGCATTGGCAACTTGCATATACCTTTCATACAGCAAAAGTTGGTGAGAAGAATAAATTACTTTTAGTATCCTATAACATACCTGATTCATGTAATTGAATGTAGATAGTAATAGTATATTAGGAATTAAGTATATTGCTACACATCAACTATTGAACTATTGTATAGACGTCTCAGCTGTAATTTTGCATGTAAAAACAGGCAAACTGAGATGGGAAAGGTAGATATAACAACTTCAACTTAAATCTGTAGAAGAAAAGAGTATGATAGAGAATAATAATAGAAAATTAATGGATTAGAGTAAGACTGTTGGAAGCTAACAACAATAAAATTGTACAAAGTAATAAAATATTACTTGACAATATTAATAATAAGACTAAGGATATTATTATTATTATTATTATTATTATTATTATTATTGGACATGACTAACAGTGTTGGAGGAAATTCTTAGAACTTTATTCATGTCTAAGCTCACAGTACATGGAAGTAAATTAACAGAATTAGAATGCAAAGTTAATGTGTTAAACAGAAAATCTACTATCTGAAGTATATTCAATAGTTTCTAACGAGTTCCAGGAATATTTTTACGATTTAAATCAAAATTAAGTTAGAACACACCGAAATTTCAAACATGAAGAAATGAGAAGAGGCATCAGAACAAGATAGGATGTCAAGCTGACAATCTACCTTAACTAGTTTGGCAGAAAGGTTACAAGCATTTGTTGAACAAAAATTACAATATACAGTTGAATCAAGTAAATGTAAGACAACTTCTATGGATGACAATGTTAACCATCAACAGGAATTTCAAAAGATATGGGAAATATTAGGAGAAACTCTGAAGGCAATGGTAAGTAGACAAGTAATATAGGTGTCTCTAAAGATATTTCGAGAGAGTTGCAAATTGCAAGTGGTTTAAATTTGTCAGACCAATTTCCTAAACTTAAGTCGGAGATGGAGGCTCACCTGATATACTTTTTAAGAATATTCCCACAATCATTACTTAGTAGGTGGGATAACCTCAAGAAAATTTATTTTGCATTAAGTTATTTAAACGGATATGCAGTGGCACAGGGTAAGGCCCACTTGGCAAGATTTACAAGACAGTTTGAAGCAAAAAAGTACTGCTGTTCAAGCACACAGGAAAAATTAACAGATTATTAGCTCCAAAACATTACAATAGTTCTTGGGGTACTTATAAGAGGTAAATTGAGTGCCATCTTACAACAGCTAAATATTTAGATTATCCATTACACCAATCACCTCTGATAAAGGCATTAATGGGATGGCTATAACACTATGTACAATAAGGGATACGGTATAGAGGATGGACTAACATTAATGATTTTCTCACTTCGTAGATGGATTAGATATGCTAAACACAGAAAGAAATGAGAGTTTTCATAACAGTGAACAAAAATGATAAATCTTTCTTGAGCCATTTGCAAAGCAAAGAGAAGCTAATTAGAGGACAGTACACAACAATCTAAATAAGACAACAACCCATGACAAGAAACATGATAATTCACAAGTTTTTGTATCCCATAATACATCTAGCACAGACACTAATCCTAAGAATGGGGACATAACCAGTCCTAGTACAAATAAAATCCAGGATGAAACCAATCAGTATTCGGCCCGTACATAGAAACATTTGTTGCTTATAATCATGAAATGCTTACGACAGAATGGTTGTCAGAAGGAAATTGTACAAAAACCTATAGTAGTGGGGAAGTAGCACACAGAAACGTAGAAATTTATATCGATTCAGAAGAATTAGTGACTGTGTGTGAAAAGGATTTCCTATTTTACCAGTAATGTGTGTGTACAGTAGGAATTACTGGCACAATTGCTTAAACAAGAAACCTGAACAATTATAAATGTAGGACCATTCTTTTTTATACAGACATTACTTTTAGTGCTTAGCATAAATATGCAAATATTATTAGATGTAGAATTGCTGGATAAGTACAAAGTGACTTTGGATACTTTTACAACATCATTAAAGTGCAATTTAGATTATTATAATGTTGCATTATCTTTTAAACCAAATCCATTAGTAAGCAATGAAAACAAATTATTAACGTAGCTGCGTTTAGTGGCTAATGTCAAAACATTAGAAGAAGACAGTACAACAGCTTTACATCAACTGTCTCCTGCGAACATACACCAACTGATTTATCAACAGAACAATAAAAGGATGATTTATATCAAAATATATGTAATTGTGCGGCAGTTTTTACAGACAAATGAGGCATTATGGGTGACTACATACGTAGTTTTAAGATAAAAAAGAACCATTCTTCTGCAAACCTTATCTAGCACCTTTTAAGTTTAAAAACAGTGGTACAAGAAGAAATCGGCAAAATGATAGACAACCAAGTAATAGAACACAGTGTTTACAGTAATCCATTACCAGTGGATTAGTCAGCTTCAGGCAGAGTGTGACTCATGTTGAACACACAAACATTACATAGATGCAAAGAAACTGAATGCGATTTGGTCTATAAGTATAAGAGTTATTGGCAAAGTTCAAACAAGTCAAATACTTCAGCTCAATGGATCTGATGAACTGCTACTGGTAAGTAAGATTAAATTAAGATTCTGAACAGCATACAGCATTTTTATGCAATTGGGAGTCTTATCAACTTAAAGTGTTATCTTTCGAACTAAATATTTCTATTTTAGTATTTACTGGAGCGCTTTATCAAGCTCTGGAAAGAGAACTGTTACTAGAACTTTTAATTTGGGTAGACAGTGTTTTATTAGTACACAAGACTTGAGAGGAACACTGTGCTTTATTAACAAAGTATTCACAAAAATTCTATGAAAAATGAATAACTATTAAATTAGCAAAGTAACATTTAGGTTGCGAAGATAAAATTTCTGGAACACCTAGTGTGAACAAATTGTATAAAACCAGGCTTGGACTGAATAAAAGCTATTAAAGATTATCCAAAACCACATAATGTAAAACAGTTACATTCATTTTTGGGACTAGCAGGATCCTATTATAGATATGTACACGGACAAGAAATGAATGATCTATGTTTACTTACATTACTCAAACAGAGACCTGCACTACAAACAAGAGGGAATTATTAGCTGTCATTTGGAGTACACAAAAATGTGGAACACTTATTTGGCATTCACTCTTAGTAGTACACACTGATCATCAAAGCGCTTAACTTCTTAATGGAAAGCAGATGCACATGCGTTTGATAAGATGGGTATTGTTTCTTCGATGGTTAACCATAAACATAAAATGTATAAAGGGTTTTACAAATCAAGTTCCAGATGCCTTGTCAAGGTTACCTCTGGGTATGAAAGGTACAAAAAGAACTAAAGCACCTGGAGTAGCCTTTTTAATTAATTTCTTACGTTTAAGCTATACAAAGAATAAAGTAAAAAACTTAGGGCAGATAAGACAAGGATTAGGGGAGGATGACTATTTTAAAAGTAAACTTCAACACTGTGAATCAGAATCATTATTATCATTAGAACAACACCTATGGCACTTGTGAATAAAATGTTATTCTGGAGAACAAATGCACACATGCAATAACGGAAGCTATCCACTCAGATCCAGTTACTATGGTTCACACTTAAAGGCTTTGGTCACTTTGGTACATGTAAACGTGGAAAACATATGAAAAAGTTTTACTGGAGATGCCAAAATTGTCAAAAAGCTGAGGAGGATAACAGTAGCATAATTACACAATTTATCCTATTTTACTGAAGAGTTCACATGACTTAAAAATGGCATCGGATTTTTACAGCCCTTCAGAGATGGTTGGGGGAGGTGTAACATATTTACATTATTTTACGATGTTGGTCAAAATGTATCACACTATATTCGATTAAGCATACAAACACAGGTACAGTGATTAACTGTACGAATAATTACTTTGCGGATGTTGGGAAAATGAAAAGACTTAACTGACAATGGTACACAATTTACAAGTAAAAATTTTAAGGAGTTCTTACGCTTGGTACGACGTGCATACTATATCAAAGCATAGCCCAAAACCGAACCCATATGAATGTATTATGAAGGAAATTTGAAGGTTGTACAGGAAATGTTGCCCTACCAAACATACCACTTGGGCACAAATGATACCGGCATTTCACGTTATACGTAATGAGTTACCATATCTATCTACAGGTTTATACCCAGTGGAAGTAATGAAGCATAAATTTATTGGTAAGTCCTTGCTTAAATTATTTAAATGACTGAACAACAATACGATACGAAGAGATAAGAAGAGAAAATTTAGGAGATGTAGTAAGGAATCAGTTACAGCAAACAGCTGAAAAACCATTCGCAAAATATATTGAGAAGAGGAGTTTGTGGCACAGCTTGACTAGAAGAAGGGATCAGTTGGTAGGACATGTTCTGAGGCATCAAGGGATCACCAATTTAGTACTGGAGGGCAGCGTGGAGGGTAAAAATCGTAGAGGGAGACCAAGAGATGAATACACTAAACAGATTCAGAAGGATGTAGGTTGCAGTAGGTACTGGGAGATGATGAAGCTTGCACAGGATAGAGTAGCATGGAGAGCTGCATCAAACCAGTCTCAGGACTGAAGACAACAACAACACAACAACAATGAGAATGCTGAAATTTAATACAGATGACCAAGTATTAGTCAAAGAAGTACACCACAGTTCTAATGTACAAAAGGAAACAATTTTTTTCCTTATTACAGTGACCCACATAAAAACGAAGTATACCTCATCCAAAAACTGTTTTCTTGGTTGATCCAATAACAGTCAAGAAAAAGCACTATACAGCATAGATATGCTGAAGATTTATAAACCACTACTTTGTTAAAAGTAAAGTAAAGTAAAGTAAGCAAAATCCGATTTATTTCTGATATGCAATATTATAAACAAACCATAAAACAAAATGAACTGTTAATAGTCATCTGTTAAATGCATGTAAGATATAATATCATTGATGTCAAGCTACATCATCATTAAAAAATCAGAGATATAGTTAATATAATGATTAGTTGCCATATCTTTAGACAATAGTTACCACATGAATCAAATAAATTGAAGACTAATTACAAGAAAGATGTTTTTTGGAAGAAAATTTATGCATATGGTGGAAAACACATGGACATTAGACCCAACTTGAGACAAGAACAATTTACACTTGACAAATTACGGTTTACTTTTTGTGTTGGATCACTCACTCCAGGTAAACAATAGGGGTTTGTTGTAGTCAAGTTTCGGAGCCTGTATGGTGAAGCCGAAACAAGTTGTTCTGTTGGGCATGTTAACACTCTTCATCTTCAGGCATTTCGATGAAGAATTAAGAACTTAAGCAGGTGGGGGTCTTTCCCTTTTTTTTTTGGGGTGGGTGGGGTGGGGAATCTGTCTCTGGGTTCTGTCATCTTTTCTTCTTCAACTTCAACAAATCCATTTTGTTCCTTTACTTTTTTCTCCTTTAGGAGGTCCAGTTTTATTTTTGTCTTTCCATAAGCAATGGCCCCACTGTGGAACCTTTGTCATGTATGTTTACTTTGACCCTGTTTTCACAATATTGCTCTACTCTTGTGTGGCATAAGATGTTGAGAACTACAGCAAGTAATTTAAGTGAAAACAGATTTAGGCATATCAAAGCTTTTTCAGGAGAACAGGCAGGCACAAAGCAGAATATGCATGGATGCTGACATGCCAAACACACAATACTGTATAACAGTTATGAGTACCTGGATTTGCTTTGAATAAAAGTAGGTAACTAGAGTAAATGGATTGTAACATATGAAACTACAAAGAGTGTAGGTCGATATCTGAAGGAATCTCTTCTAACTGATATAAGGGAGGAAAAACAGGAGAAAAGATAACAAGGTGCTCTACTATTGCTTTAAAATAAAAAGGAAAGAAAACGTGTGTTAAGAGAATGTACAAATAAAAAGGCAGGCAGAAAGATCCATGGAAAGAGACTGATCTAGGCTGTGGGTCAGGTACATTTGGGAAAAAAACGGCCTGTACGATACATCAGTAGGGAATTTGTATGAAGCACTTTCACATGATTAAAAGTAAGGTTGCACAGTGTCCACCCACAGAAGGGGGTCAGCAATTATGCAATGTCACCTTTTAAAGGATTGGAGTGACAACTGATCATGCCAAAGAACAGGTTGCCCAGCTAGTTAGGCTAGATAATTTTCCTAATTACAGGGCATGGGGACCTTTTACATCTGCATGTATATTAACACACAAATATTTGAAATTTGGATGTGCACTTGGAACTAAAGGAGGTACACTCAATTTAGGATTCCTCTGAAACAGGAAATAGTAATGAAAGTATGTATAAGAGAATATAAAACCAAGTCTTAAGAATCAGTTAAGTTAAAGAAAATCTATCTCTTAAATGAGATAAAGTACTAAGAGAGCAAATTTTACCCATCTACTGAGAGAAGTTAAGCAATTTCAAAGAAACAAGTGAAAACGCATTGCACAAGTAAAACAGTCATGACATGGTGGAAGGCTTAAATATGCCATGATACTTATAATGATCAATCAAACAATGGAAAATCCAGGATGGAATAACAACTATATTACCACACAGCAGATACTTGTTTGAAGATCTTTTTATTTTGTCTATCTGTGGCTCAGCATTTCTGCTTTATAGTGAGCTATCCTTTTCATAATACTGTCATCATAATGAACAATGTACGTTTTTTCTAAATATTTTTTTTAAGTATGATGAATTATGGAGTAAGAATCAGTAATGCGATTATAAATGAAATACATCTAGAGTAAACAAAATAGATAAATATGAATAGGTAATTTGGCATGATATTTTGAGTGCAGGGATATTTAGTGTAATGAGGCTTTTCATCAAAAACCCTGCTCACTATCAATATTCGTACCTGCTCAAGATTATTGTGGTAGATGATAAAGTAGTTTAGGAAAAAGCAATATATACTGTGTTCCAATCTGTGTTTGTACAGAGGGTGAGTAAACAGTTAAGAAAGAGAGCAGCGGCAAGTCATCAGGAGATAAGCACCACTCACTCGCTGCACAGGGATATAGATATGCTTTGACAGTGAGTTGGTGGTGTCGTGGATGGGTTGGAGAAGAGGATCACCAAAACTGTGTTGAAGATTTAGGCTATTTCAAGCTGTAATTAAGGGGCTCTGCCATTGCAATAGAAGAAGAATTAGTTCAAAGTTTATTTCACAGCTTGAAATAGTAGTCATGATCTCATTTCAGCATCATCCTGCAACAGATCAAAGTCCAGAAGAAAAAGTTCATATTATCTACGAACATCTATACTCTGCACACCACCTTTAACTACATGGCAGAGGGTACATCTCATTGTATTAGTTTTGGGTGTCTTCACATTCCATTCACTTATGGAGTGCAGGAAGAACGATTGATTGAAAGCCTCGTGTGTGTGTGTGTGTGTGTGTGTGTGTGTGTGTGTGTGTGTGTGTGTGCTGTAATTATTCTAATCTTATCCTCATAATCCCTGTGAGAGAGATACATTGGGGATTGCAATATATTCTTGGAGTAATCATTTAAAGGTGGTTCTTGAAACTTTGGTAATAGACTTTCTCAGGATAGTTCACACCTATTTACGGGAGTCTTCCAGTTCAGTTCAACATCCCTGTGACACACTCCCATGGATTAAACAAGCCTGTGACCAATCATGCTGCCCTTCTCTGTATATGTTCACTATCCCCTGCTAGTCTATGGTATGGGCCCCACACACTAAGGCAATATTCTAGAACCAGTTGCACAAATTATTTGCAAGTAATTTCCTTTGCAGACTGACTGCACTTCTCCAGTATTTTACCAGTGAACCCAAGTTTACCACCTACATTACCAATGACTGAGCCTATGTGATCATTCCATTTCACATTCTTACGAAGTGTTACACCCAGGTATTTGTACGACTTAGCTGATTGCAACAGTGCCTCATTGGTATTATAGTCTTAGGATACTACATTTTTTTGTTTTTCTGAAGTGCACAATTTTACACTTATGAACATTTAAAGCAAGTTGCCAATCTTTTTACCATTTTCAAATCTTTTCAAGATCTGACTGAATATTTATGCAGTTTCTTTCAGACAGTACTTCATTACAGACAACTGCATCATCTGCAAAAATTGTGAGATTACTGCTCATATTGTCTGCAAGGTCATTAATACGCAACATGAACAGCAAGGACCCCAACACTTTTCCCTGGGGAATACCTGAACTTACTTCTACAGCTGACGATGGTTCTCTGTCCAAGATAACATGCTTGTTCCTCCCTACTAAAAGGTCCTCAATCCAGTCACAAATTTCAATTGATACCCCATATGATCATACTTTTGACAATAAGCGTAGGTGTGACACCTAGTCAAATGTTTTTCGGAAATTACCAAATACTGCGTCTACCTGACCACCTTGATATGGTGGTGGGACAGGACAGCTGGATCACAAGAATAATTCATAATGATGACTGTATATGATCAAGAATAACACAAAGGTGAGCAATATATCCAATATGGTAAACTGTAGGAAGCGCAAGAAGTCTGTCACTATTTGGTTTTATAACATTATATTAGACAACCAACCCCCCCCCCCCCCCCCCCCAAATACCAGATATTCACTGAATAAACCATCATACTGCATCGAATTACTGTAGTCTATGAACTACTGACAACTGACTACAAATGTAGGTAGAACGGTGCCATAAAATACAACGGACCCCACCGAAAGCAAGTAAGCTAAGGGGGGGGGGGGGGGGGGCACACAACTTTTTAGGTAAATTCCACGACGGAATAATTACCGTATTTTACGGACTGTAAGATGCTACAGACTAAGACATCTTAATTTTTAAGCAAAGACAGACTAAAACAATTCTTAGTTTATAAAACTGAACTGACATTTAAAATCCCTGAAAATTGTCATCTGAACTTTCTTCCTCTTTGTTGTCACTGTTGTCATCTACAAACAAAAGACGGTCTTCACTGCCACCAGGAGCGTTACTTCTGCTGCACTTTTCGAAAGATTTCACAATGTCTTCTCTCACTCTAGACCACTTTTTTTATCCACTGACACACTTGTTTGATTGTTGCTTTCATCCATCACCATTTTGTGACATTCCTCTCTCATATACACATTAAATGGTTTATTTATTGAGACATCAAGAGGTTGCAATTGTGAAGTAATTCCTCCCACAATAACAGCAAGTTCTGTATTTCCCTGGCTCAATTTTTCTTTCACAGAATTTTTCAAATGACTACTAAACTGATCTAGTACAAGAAGAGAATTCTTCTTCAATGAAGCACTTTTCCTTCTCTCCCACACTCTGTTAATCCATAACTTCATACCAGCCTCGTCCATCCTACCCTCGTCATGTATATGAATACCACCTGGTGGTGTTTCAGAAGGTTTTGGCATTGTTATGTACTGGAAAATGATCACTGGATTAAATTTAGTACCATCAGTGCAACAAGAAAGGACAACAGTGTAGTGCATTTTTCCACGTCCCCTTGCTTTTATAGTTACTGTTTTCGCACCTTTCATGGTAACGGTCCTGTTACTCAGTGCATCAAATGTCAGAGGAATTTTGTCAACATTTGCTTTTAGGCTTAGTTTGAGAATGGTTCTTTCGATGTTGAATAATAAAGTGGTGGAAAGATAATACTTTCTCTTCATACTCTTATGGCATTTTCTGATATATTTTGGTTTTGGTTTACATGCTAAGTCAATGACACTTCATAAACCTGTAGCACCAACCAACTCCACCCTTAAAGCCTGTTAAATTCCACTGTAGCATTTGCTTATGAGCATTTATTTGAATCATTTTTGTATTAATTCCAATGCCATTTCGACGGTGTCGCTGAATCCATTTCAATATGCCATCTAGTTTTGGCCATTTTGCATTCAGTCCTCTATTGGCACAATCAATCTTCCTGATTTTTTATCACGAATTGTTTTTTGTTGGTGGAGGGTCGAAATGCTGCTCGGCTGCTCTGTTTCCATGTTATTCTGCATATGCTATTACTTTCATTTTATAGCCGGCATCATATGAATACCTTTTTTTTCCATTATGAGACTAGCTACAAACAAACATTTTTTTTACTGTTACTGATAACACAAATCACTTTCAATTCAAGTTCACTGACACCATAGACTGCATTGATGCATCATAAGCTAGACAGTGTTCTGGGTTTGTGATGGAGGGGAGGTAGGGAGACAGTGTTAGGAGGCTTGTGAATCCCTACAACTCATGTTCTTTGCATCGGTGGACTGCTGCCGCCAGTTAAATCCATGTTACCAGATACAGGTATCACACGGTACTGAATATATTGCCACTTTTAAAGTGGTGGGAATTTTAAACCAAACACTGGACATTTTTATATAATTTCAAGTATAAGATGCACCTGAATTTTGGAGACAAATTTTCAAAGAAAGAAGTGTATCATAGTCTGTAAAATATGATATATAGAGACACTACTAGTTAGAGCTGATGTAATTGTTAGCTGTGATGCTGATACCTGAGCAGAGTGATAATTCTGTTCTGTATCCTTGCCATTTGCCACAAAACTCAACACACAACAAGCATCCTCGTACATTTAAGACTGGAGAAGGGGTTTCTTTGTCAGGCATAACTCAATGACAACAATAAGCAGCTGAGAGTCATCTTCACCAAGATAAACGTGATCAAACCTCTTTCAAGAACCACGTTGAGTTCTACTCTGGAAGCCGAGCAGTATGATCGTAAGATGCGAATGAATACATGGTATACATTTACTCATATTCATAAAAGGTGCTAAATTCTGAACATTTACAACCGATACTTATTAGTGGTGACGGCTTTGCACTGCTTCCTTGGAGTCTCTGAACATGCACATCTGCAGACATTTGACAATGGGAAAGAATATTCCAAAACCAGTGAGGACAGACAGATTTCCTATTACAACTGTAATTTTGACCCTTCCGACCCCTACCCACATCTTCAGATGAAAATTATCTGTAGGTCTGTCTGAAACTATCAAAAATATACACTGTGCAGATCCAGATGGTTAATTTGTTCAGTAAATTCATTTTCACATTATTAATACAAAATTTCAAAAAATTTCAAACAATGGAAAGTCCCGGATGGAATAACAACAATATTATGAAAAGGATAGATTGGTACTCCTCATGTAGAGGAGATGTTGAGTCGCAAACAGGCACAATGAAAAGACTAGTCTTTTCATTGTACCTGTCTACAATTCAATATAAACTTCTAGTAAAACAAAAAGAACACAAAGTCATGTCATTTCCTAACTGGACATAGTACATGCCATATGTATAAGGAGTTGGAATAGATCAGCTTGCAGTTTTATACCCCTGGGGGTACCATAAACTATTTACTTCCAAAACAAAATATTATGTGAAGTATAGACTACTATTCAGCATACAGAGGAGATGAGTCACAGACAGGAACAACAAAAAGACTGCTGTACATGTGAGCTGTCCACTAACACACGCACGCACGCACGCACGCAGTGGTCATCTGTGTGCGAGTTGTGCTTGTGTGAATGTGTGTTTTCTCTGTTAGAAGAAAGCCTTTAGGCTGAAAGCTCACATGTAAATATGTAAATCAGTCTTTCTGCTGTTCCTGTCTGCGAATCAATGTCTCCTCGTTATGGTGAGTAGTAATCTATCCTTTTCATAATACTGTTACATTGGTCTGGCTTTTCATTGTTTGATTTCACTTCCACATGAGTTGAACTGAATATATTAAAGAACACAATGAGAATGGTAAAAACTGAAAATTTCTAAATTGTTTCATGTTGTGATACTAACGCAGATTCCAATCAGACAATGAGCTATCATCATCCATCGCATCGTCGTCGTCACCAGCACCTTCATCTTCCCCATTCTCATCAGAGTGTTTCACAGTGTGTGTTCGTGACTTGTGAAACCTTGGTCTAATATCTTCCTCTCGATCTGGTACAGCTTCATCTTCTTCTACATCACCTTTCAGCAAAATGATGTCAATATCCGAATACTTCATCCCACGAACGAGAACTGGCACAAGCCTTGTCAAGTGTGGGGACAGTGCTTCCTTACATACTGGCTGCTCTGCAAGGGACAGCCAGAATTCACATGCTTCAAGAGCCACCCCTTCATCTGGGTCCTGGGTCCGCAACAGCATGTACTGCAACATATCATCATCATCATGACAATGTATGCAAATGAATGGAAACAACAAGAAAAATACATCACCATCAATTTTAATTTATCTTCAATTTAGCGTAGTGGAAGACTCCACTGTTTTCCTTAACTTTTGCTGTACTTATATTCTCCTCAAAGGCTAGGAATGCTATAACAAAAACATTCAGTCTTGTGCAAATAACAAAAATCTATCCAGAACATGACGATCATAATAAACAGAGCAGAAAGAACAACTGAGTCGCTCTGTTCCAAAATGTCCTTTATTCAATCAGCATAAATTTCGGTAATTAGTAAAAATGTATTTAACAATTTCTGTTGTATAAACTTGAAATTTTTTCTGCGTGTTTCTTAGTTATCTATTTTTGTTATTAAGAAACATCTTAAAAATAACATATTTCAAAATTTTGTCATAAATAAAAAACCTCTTGGATAATGGACGTTTTGGAACCAAAATATGGAGAAGAGACATTTTGAAAATAAAAACTTTAAATAAGAGACGGTTTGAAAAAAGGAAATAGGGGAAAATGTTTAAACAGTGTTTTATCAGTAAATGTATATAATTTAATTTTTATGGAAACAATATCTGCAGGTATTTTTAAAACCTAAATAATTTCTGGTTAAGTTAGGGAAACAGAAACATACCTTTACCAGAAATTTATTAAAAAATAACATTACATTAAACCAACACAATTGCAGAAAACAATTTTAAAAGTTTCATAAGGGTAGTCATTTACTTATTTAAATCTGAATTTGTCCTATTAACCTATTAACTGCTGGGAAGCAATTAGAAGCCATTTTCATCATCCATGTGTCCACCGGCATTTTCATCATCAGATTGTTCTTCAGGTCTATTCTGTACTGGATTGGATCTAATTTTTTTTTTTTTTTTTTTTTTTTTTTTTAAGAAGGCCAGGTCTTCATTTTGAGCCCAGTTTTCCCCCAAAGTGAAAAGTCAGAAGCTTGTTGACATCTTTCACTTTCAGCTCTTTACCATTACTCGAGGTAGTACTAATGATAGTTTGAAAGTTTTCAACTTTAAATCCAGGTTTGAGTACTTTTTATGCCTTTCTGAGATTGGTGTTATACCAATGTTCACCTGCAACAAGTACTTCACAGGTTAGCACATTGTTTAGTGTTATAATAAATATTTTAGCAGTTGAAAATTTGAAGTGCCAATTTAAGGGCTTCTTTTGACAATTTTCGCGTACCTTCTTCCAGTCAAAAATATTACAGCTCTTGGTCATACTGAAAACAGTTCCACAGTCCTTAGAGATTTCAATGTATTTCTCAGGCGTAATAATAGTGTCATAATTTTGAATTTCCTTCTCAATTCTGACAAATACGCAATCAGGTGGCACATACAAATTATCTGGTACAGGGAATACTAAAATAATGTCTTTAATATTTGGCAGTGCTTCATTTACCAACCAGTATTGAAGTATAATCATCATTAAACCGTTCCAGTTTTGTCCTCCACAACCATCTGCAAAGAGCCTTCCAAGCAACTATTTCTTAGCCTATGAAAAATTGCCGATTCAATTTCATTCAAACCTTTTTTGAAGTCCGATTCTGTCCTGTGATATACAAAAACATGTTTTTTTGTTTGCTTATCTTCAGATGTACCTTGGCAGATAGTGAAGTTAAATAAATAGAACTGTCGATTATAGTAAGCTGCCTGGTCAGGGATTTTGAGAAAAACCAAATTCTTCTGGCAGTCAACAGATAGGGTGATTTCATTTTCAGTATATTAAAGAATGCTTCTGCCCTCTTTTTGTGGAGACTGAAATCAATTTCAACCGATTTGTCCCCGCTGTCTAATTTCAACTAAAACTGGATGCATTTGGAGCACTTGTTCACAGCAGGAGGGCCAAAGCTCAAGTTATAATTTTTGACAAATATTTCATAAAAATATAGATACGGAACTTTTAAGAGCACTTTCTACTCTTGAATTGTATGCCTTGTGAAACAAACATATTGAAAGGTGGCTCAAAAAATACCGTCTTATTATTCTGGCGTTTCTGCAATAATGTTTTTCAAGTGGACAGAGGCTCTCTATGAATGAATTAACAGAATGACTTTTAGCCTCAAACAGCTTAGACTTATGGTCTCCTCCTCTATTCTCTACAGCTAGATTTATGGAGTGGAAATGTCTCTTACAAACTCGTTGAGCTCTTTTCTCACTAACAGCAAGTACGCCACAAAAGGATACCCGAACCAAAGAAATGTTTCCAGATTTGGTATGTGGGATTAGATAGAAAAGCCAATTTTCAGCGATTTGTTTCTGTTCATCTTCATTAGTTCTCCATTTAGGTGTTTCACTCACAGTATATTTAAGTATATAGTTATCCTGATCAATTTTATTCTTCGAAGAATAAAAGCCTCCATGAAACTTACGAACATCTTGCACTGTATGCTGATTACACTTAAAAACTTGATCAGAGTGAAGGCACTGTGGTAGGCTTGGCAAAGTCTGATGTGTAGAGCTTCCACTTTTTCCATTTATTTAGATCCTTTATACATTTCCTTCGTTTGTTCTTCTGGCATGGAGTTAACTTTGGTCCCTCCATAACCTATTGTTCAGTAATTTGAAGTTGTAGTTCCTCCATTGGTTAACCACAAAGTTTATCAACTTTTAGGCCTGTAACACTGCCTGTATAGTACACTTTTAAAACAAGAAGCTCACTTTAAATGCAGAAGAATACCTAAAAACAGCCTAATTTCAGATACTGGTAAGAATTTTGACAATAAAAACTAGCAAAAACGCCATGGTGAACACAAAAAACAAGCACCAACTTCACAATAAACAAAACCTATTGTCAACAGTAAACAAAACTTAGCTTCAGCTGACTGTCAGTTCTACCACAACACATTTCACTGGAAAAATACGCTAGATGATAATTTTAAATTACCTATTCCTTAATATGTTTGGTAGTTGCACTGTGTGTAAAAGTCACTTCTGGGGGGGAGGGGCACATTGCTTAGGAAAAGGCAAAGGGTATAGGTCGTTTTGTTACAAAAATTAGCAGTAGACGAGTCGGGCATGTTGGATTGGATAAGGGACATTCTGAAACTAAATAGGCATATTTAAGGATTTTATTACCAAATTTTAATGGTTTAAAGGACATTTTGAACGAAACTGTAGTTTAATATGATGCAAAATAAATTTGATGAATGCTATGGTAACAATAACTCAATTTCCACAAAAATTGGATAAAGGACGTTTTGGAAATGAGTGACTTAATTGTTCAGTTTCCTGATAATCTCCATATAGGCAAACTTTGCAAATGTGAAGCTGAAGGAGAAGAAGAAGAAGAAGAAATAATAGCCTTGTGAAATATGTAAATAAAAGGCTGATTGAAAATGAATGGCGCTAAATTTCATTTTTTTTTTTTTTTTTTTAAGAATGGCAACTTCAGAACACATTGTTTCACTTACATCAATACTTTGTGACAATATATTATTTTAAATCCTTGGTGGTAAGTACTACGTCTTCACCAACCTGAAGTCGACACACACAACACCAACAAATGCATGACGATAATTTTTGTCGACTACCCAGTTTATTCATGATCATTTAAAATTTAATGATAATTAAAATTATATTAGTATATTTACTGACAACTATTTCAAGAGCAAGATAAACGAGAGGCACAGCCTCCATCTCCACACAAATTTTCTTCTGTCAACAACACAAATTAAAAGAATTTCTGAATGAGAACTGCTCCTATTCAGTAGATGAATTTTTAGATATGAAGTAGTAGCCCTCTCTCTCTCTCTCTCTCTCTCTCTCTCTCTCTCTCTCTCTCTCTCTGAGAGAGAGAGAGAGAGAGAGAGAGAGAGAGAGGAGATATGTTGCACATGCTTATGAAATGTACGTTGTATTCGTAATTAAGTATTAATATAATGTATTCATCCTAGAACCATTTCTATTACTGTGAGAACCCTATTTTACATTTTTGTGCAGTCTGCACATAAAAAATACAGAATTGTGGAAAAACATTAAACCATGCTCATATTTTATGGGCAAAAATACATGTAATCGGCATGTACAATTAAAAATAGCAATGCTCTCCAATACTATGTATAAAATCTCAGTGAAGGAAATTAAATGTACAGTACAATGTTTACACAATAATTTGTAGTAATGAATTTCATCAGTTCTTCAAAATCATAGACGTGCAACAGCAAGTAAAAACTCATCAAAAAAATTGAAATTGGTATCTGGGTACAAGATAATCAAGCTGTTTTTTGATATGCTATGACTACAGTACGTAAAAAGTGTTTTTGAGATGATCCTTCGTGCTCACACAGTAAAAAGCAAAAATTGATGAACGTGTTGAATTAAACCAAAAACACCACAGCAGCAAAGTGATTAAACCGTAAGCATAAATACAGATATCTACTTAATAACAAAGGGTGTCACCACTGCTATTACTGTTTAATGCTTTTCTTATGAGCTGCCACTACCACTGTTAAAGTGTTATTTTAAATTTGATGAGGGGAAACAGAAACATGAAAAAAATGAGTTGACTTCCTAAGTGATGTTACACGCTTATTAGAAGTCGGCTCACTGTATTTTTGTACAGTGTGTAAAATGTAAATTTGAAAGCAAGCTCAGGGGCTACAGTTTCACTTCATGTTCTCTATCACTGCCACCAATCTTTACGATCTACAGTGTGTGGTGCAAAGTATATATATGAGTAGCATATGTAGCTATTGCAACTGTATGGTGTCAGATTTGAACACCAAAGTCTTTAAAATGTGCTATCGCAAAACCCTTGTTCTATTTCCATGTGGCATCTCTGTCAGAGCACATCATTTGCACGAAAAGTATATTTTCTGCACTTCATAAAATGCTTTAATCCATACCTGCACTCCTGTCACTGAAGGACCACTCCCCCTCTCCTCACACACAGTAAGTGAGCTCATTTTCTGTGTGCTGGTGTGGTGACTTGACAAGTTGCCAGCCAATAAGAGTTCACTAGCCGGAAATGGGTGACAATTCCTCGATTCTCAATGTTTGAATTTATTAAGTTGACACCTGATATTGTTGCTGAATACAGTACACTGGAAATACGTGAAAAATGAAGAGACTGCGATATAAGTGCCACAAGACAAGGGGGTGGCTGGGCCTCTTTGTCCGTGCCACATTGGCACAGTCCACAAAACTTCATCGACTGTTGACCTAGCAGTAGTTGTATCATAATTGCGCAATGAAGCTAAATGTTGCAAGTTGCCTTATCTCCCCTCTCCACAATGCCCACAAAAATTCCCTTAATTCTGCCATTAACCATGGTGGGAACCATCTGTCTTTTGAGCCACTTATAACTTGTTCATTAGATGTTAATAGGAAGAAAATGGGATGAAGTCAAGTGAGGCGTCAAGTAAGAACTTAGAATTGAGGCAAACCTTACTAGGAACAAATGTGAAATTGGGGAATTTTTAGCATTGATCTTATGGGTTTTTCAAAGGGGCTACAAATTAAAATCGAAGTTACACTGTATATTGGAGTGAAAATCTTATATAATACAATAGCATTGAAATTTCGTAACAATCTCTACAGAATGACATTAGAACATTGTACACAGCAAAAGCTGAATAACTGACCATAAGTTGGAACAATGACACATGGGAAAGAAAGACAAAGTGGTCGAGTTCCAAGAAACATCTGTGTCGAGAGTGGGTTGCATTACTTCAACAAGATGTACAAGCACTAGGAAAATGATCGCGGCCAATTTTTTACTCCGTAACGTACACTTCAGTTACAGATTTTTTAGTCCAGCCATTTTGTAAGTGTATGTGTTGTTGCAACAAAAATCATTCAAACTAATTCACAGCTTGCAATTCAGTACATAATGGTCGGTACACCTTAAAACAAGTAATGAAAAACTCACCTCAATAATGTTGTGCATGTTTGGTATAAGCCTATCCATACGAACTTCCAGCAACATCACCAAGGCTCGACAAACATTTTTGCGTACTTCAGGATCGTCGTCTGACGCTAAGTGGAACAGATTCTGTAAAACCAAAACTCACAATAAAAATACATTACTAGGAAGTGGGAAGAGAAACACAACGCAATAGTTGTGCAATTGTTCTACAGAAGAATTAACTTTATTTCTCTAAGCTTGTAACAATGGCATAATTTTAACACTTCTGTAGTTTCTGAACAACATCCGTACAATACTGAAGGGATGGACAAACTGAACCACCGCTATGATCTCACATCATTCATTTGCAGTCTATTATGAGAAAATAAACAGGTTCTAGAGAACATTTAACAGAAACAAAACAATATTACTTGACTGTAAGTACTAGACTAAATATACGAAGCTCCTTACTTACCTCCAGGAAGGAATCTATGTGGATCATCAGGGCTTGAGTTCGGTTGATGATGAACTGATTAACACAAGCGATAGCATGTGATCTGTAATTCAGATAAAAATGAGACAAGAAAATTAAAATAACTAATAGCTGTAATGTGTAATAAAATTAATTCATTAGCATTTTAATACACTGGGAAAATGATATGTAATAATTTGAATGTGAAGAGTCATATAATGACAATTTACCCCAAAAATAATTAACATTTTCTGGTAATAATATGAAAGGGATAGATTACTACTCAACCCGAAGACGACACATTGAGTTGCAGACAGGCACAATGGGAAGACTGTTACACTTTGGGCTTTCAGCCAAAGCCTTCTTTAGAGAGGCAAAGAAAGAAGCACCCCCCCTTCCTCCCTCCCAACACACAGACACACACACACACACACACACACACACACACACACACACACACACACAGAGGCGTGCACACGCAAGCACCAATCCTGAGTGGAGCAGTGAAGGGCGGAGGGATAGTAGAGCACATGTGGGGGGTGGAGGTGGAGGGTGGGGGCGGGGGGGGGGGGGGGGGGGGGTGAGGAGTCGGCACTACCTTGTGGAGCATCTCTACGACACACCCATGTGTCAAACCAACCCATGCTCATTCATGCCATCCTTCTCAATTACATTTGACAGTTAACCCTATTTCGTACGGGGCCCACACACTAACAGTATACTAGCATGGGCTGCATTAGTGATCTGTAAGCAATCTTTGTAGATTGACTGCATTTTCTCAATATTCTGCCAATAAACTGAAGTCTACGATCAGCCTTACCCATGACAGCCTATTTGATTATTCCATTTCATATCCTACAAAGTGATACACCCAGGTATTTGTAGGAGTTGACCAATTTTCAAGTCACTCTAGAAGCTATCATAACTGAGCTACAGAGCTGGAAAAGGTGTCTTTTGCAGCAGTTTTAAGCTCTTTCAAAGGCTATACAACATAGGTTCTAGTCGAGTGTTTTTTCTTTTTCTTTTCTTTTCAAAACACAGGGGGTAAGTACAGAGAGGACTGAGTGCCACAGGGCCAATATGGTAGCTGTGAAGGCCCTGAAGGAACTCCAGAAAGTGGTGGCTAATTTGACTCTGGTGAAGCTGTGACAGACCGTGCTAGCCAACAGTGGATCAACAATCAGCTTTCAACAAAGGAACTAGCCTCGGAAAGGACGTACATAAAAGATGACCCAGCAATGCAAATGGACTCTGATCACTGGAACACTGACAGGAAAGGTAAGGGGACGCTGGACATGAGGGAAAGGAGAAAGCTATAGATTTTAGGCCCGGGAGAGAGAAAATGGGAAGAAGGAGGCAATAGGGAACTGAGGAAAGGTTACAGATAGTACTGGAGAGGAAATGAAGAAGGAAGACAAAACAGAATGGAGTTGTGAGGGATGCTCTACAAGAAGTGGTACAGATGATAAGTTCCAACATTATTTGTATACTACAAAGAATACTGTAGTATTTTAAGGAAAGTCATTGAAATATCCGTAAGTATTCATATCTTGGCAGAAATAAATAATGCGGATAATATGACGAAAACTATGTATAAGGAATATCCTCAAACAGGAGACAAGGCAGCCAGTCAAAGAAAATAGAAGCAACTCTATTTAAGGGTGAAGCCCGTGCTAATCACACAGGGAAACCAATTGAAACTAAAAAAAAAAGTGAATTCTCTTATGGGTAATAAAATCTTTCATTTTATTTAGCACATTTCTATTACATTCCTTCGAATTATTGTCACAAAAATTAACACCAAATGAATACCCTAATACATTCTGTTTGGTTATCACGAACGTAACCTCAGACATCATGAGTAACAAAACAAAAACAGCTATGTTTATATCCTTTTCGTAATTCTGAAATTAATTTTATTGTTGTTATTTTGAGATATAAGAAGAAAGCGTGGAAGAAATTGGAGACACATTATTACAAACTTTTACAATATTCCTAATAAGAATGAGCAAGACCTATTTCTTAAAGAATTAGCAGATTCTCAAGAAGTCAAGCAGAGAAGACAAGCAACAACGATAACCCTGTGGTGACGAATTCATTTAGTTTTTCGTATCATGCTGGTTGTTGCATCACTTGAAGGTTTTTGACTTTAATGAGAAAAGAGCAAGAAGATTAAGACAGCTTAAGCTCTCTGGGGAAACACCAGACGACAGGAGGGGTAGGAGAATTACACATGACCTTGAATCTTCTGTTTATGAAGCTATACACTAACATATTCAGTCATTCCCCTTATGAGAAAATAATTCACTGGTAAAAAGGTATGCTATCTTAATGCAGACTTAAATGTGAAAATGAGTGGAAGTTGTTCTTACAGAAGCACCCGAAGAGTACAGTAACTTACATTTTTTATTGGAACTACTACTCTGGCAACAATTTCAATTATTGATTTGGACAGTCACAGGTGGATTCCTGCTGCACTTGTGAAGAGCTGAAATTAAGACTTAGGTCTAAATTTCTCTATGATGTAGCAAAAATTAAAGGCTGAATGTGTTGTCCTTATTTCATTACGTGCAAAACATCAGTCGGCCGAAAGTGCACAGACTATTTTATTTATCGAAACTTACAGTGAATGCTTTTTGCAGTCTTGATATAAAAAGAGGATCTAGTTCACCTTATGTTTATCATGAAGGAAATTATAAAGGGTCCTAATGAAGTATGTTCCTTTCTATTTGACTATCTAAAGTCTGCATCCAAAAGTATCACAAAGCTCAGGTTGTTCCGTGATAACTGTGCTGAACAGAACAAGAATTAATCTTGGTGCAGATTCTTACTATCATTTAAAGATTCTGGCAGTTTCCAAAAATTACAACAGTATTATTCTATGCAAGGGCACAGCTTTTTACTTCCTGAGATATTTTGGCAGTATCTTAAAATGGCTTTAAGGGTATGACAATTTTCACTATCCATCAAATTATAGAAGATTATTCAAAGTACTGACAAAATATGCAAGTTCTTAGTAACAGAAATCAAATCATCTCAAATTTTAAACTTCAAGAACAGGTGGAAGAAACACTACAAGAAAACCATATTCTCTCAGAAACATGGAGAAAGCCTAGAACTGAAAGAGTTAGCCTTGCAGTAGCACTCTGTTCCATCTTGTTTACTCACACACTGATGTGATTGTATCAAAGGATCTTTCATTAGCATTGGTACTCCCTTCAAGAACAGTTTCAATTGCAGAGGGGGGGAGTAAATTCCAATTTAATTGCATGTTACTTGTAACCTACTTAACATACTGTAATATTTTGCACTTTGATTACAGTTTTCTTCTCGTGTGTGATTTTGAATGACCTGTGGTGTAACAGAATGTTGTAATGTTATCAATTACCAGTCTTTCATTATCGTTTTTCATGCTTAAGCCAATCTCTTTTTAAAAGTGTGGATTTTCTAACAATTACTATAGGGTATCACATACAGCAAGAAGTTAAACAATAAAATATTGCGAACTAGCAAGGCTTGCAGCTCAGCCTTAAAACAACAAACAAATATCACAGGCTCAAAACAATAAATCTTCACTGAAAGTAACTGCAATGCTCAGAATTATGTACTTTCAAATAGTCTGTTTCTAAAATCAGTTTCTTCGATTTCTCATTAATTTGCATTTCATGATTTCCGCCCTTTTAAAAAAGACCGATTCAATTATTAAACCACCTCACAGGAACAGTGGCAAGATATACTTAAACAAATATCATCCAATTTCCTTACTGACATATTTTTCCAAAACATTTGAAAAAGTAATGTACTCAAGAGTAGCTGCAAACTTCAGTGGAAACAAGTTTTTAGCATATCACAGTCTAGATTACAAAAAGATTGTTCAATAGAGAATGCTATTTATACACACATCCATTAAATGGTACAAGTCTTAAATAATAATGCATTGGCAGTTGGGTGGTTTTTGTGGTCTCTCCAAGGCCTTCAATTCTATCGATCACAACACACTGTTAGAAAAACTCAAGTTTTATGGCTTTATCACACAGCTGGTCTGAATCATACCTGACAAACAGAATGCAAAAGATTGTGCTGAATAATTTAGACAATGTCAGAAAGGTAGAAAATTTTAGTGACTGGATAAAATCACAAAGGAAGTCCCACAGGGTTCAATTTTGGGTCCACTCCTATTCCTTATATATGTGAATGACGTCCACTTAACATTCAACATGAAAAATTGGTACTTATTTTAATGATACTAGTGTTATAATAAATCCCATTAGAGAGAAAGCAACAGAAAAGTTAGTAAATGACATTTTCCAAAGTGGTTCTCTGAAAATAGATTCTCCTTAAATTGTGAAAAATAAGCGGCATTCAGTTCTGTACATCAAATAGAGTCTTACCAACAATTGATGTGGCACATAAGTAGGAGCCAGTAAGCAGGGTAGAATGCTCCAAATTTTTGGGAGTACGCATTCATGAAAACTTATTTCAATAAAGGAATCTTTCAAATCTATGGAACATGTAACTAACAGAAGATTGAAGATATGAATAATGAGAAACTCAACTGGGCTAGACATTGCAAGGAGGAGGACTTTGAGGAAGGACTATAAAAGCAGTTGAATGGGCAAAGGATAACAGTCATGGAAAACTTGAATGCGTATCTAGTGAGTGAAAGATGAAGGGGAATGAAAATATACTGGAAGCAGAAGGATGGGAAAGTAGAAATGAATAAGGAAAGAGATTGCTGAAATCTGCAAAAGAAAAGGTTTAGTGATAGGTATCTCAGTGTTTTAGGGATAAGAAATTCAGAAAGTAATGTGGCATAGTTAGAATCTGGCACAGAAATCTTTTGTGGATTGTATGTTCTATGTTTGGGTGATGAATAATACTGCAACAGGTTAAAAGTACTACCAGCTGAGGCATTGGATGTGGCTACCAGCTGTTGGTAGTGATCGTGAGAATCAATAAGGAATGGAAGAAGACACAACCAGGAAAAGAGAATTAGAGTATGGAAACTGAAGAAAGAGGATGACAAAGAAGTATACTGGGAGATTTTAAGGGAAATGTTACCGAAGGATGAACCGAAAACAGGAGAAGAGGAATGGGAACAATTTAATAATGCTATGGTAGAAGCTGCAGTAGCTGTTTGCGGAAGCGCAAGTGGTAGAAATTGGTGGAAGGAGACACCATGATGAAATGAGAGTCCAGAAGGTAGTGGGAAGGAAGAACGAGGTCTTTAAGCTGTGGGTCCAAGAAAGGAATTAATTAGCTAGAGGAGTATAAGGAAAAGAAGAAAAGAGGCTAATAAAACAGTGGCTGAGGAGAGAACAAAGTGGATGGAAGAATGGACAAAGATGGAGGAAGATAGCAGAGGAAATAAGAAAGTACTTTATGGAACGGTCAAAAGTAAGACGAGAGATTTGAGAGAGGATGCAGCAATGATAGATCGAAATGAGAAAGTTAATAGCAAAAGGCATTGAAGATAGTGTGGAAGGAATACTTTCAGCATTTGCTAAATCCAAACAAACCTGGAGATTAGGATAACCGAACAGACTGAAGGAGACAGATTAAACTCTGGGGGATAAAATGACTTGCCATGGAAAGAAATTGGAATAACACTGGACATCATGAAAGGAGGAAAGCTACCAGGTATGGACAAAGTGAGTGTCAAAATGGTGATGGTAGCAGGGTAGGTTGGGAAAAGTGGCCATGTGAAAGGAAGGGGGGCAAGGGGGGAGGGAAGGGGGCAGGGAGGTTGGAGGGGGGAGCTTGGAATGAGAAGACTCTAGAAGACAAAAGAAGGCACTAGCTGTCCCTACATTCAAGAAAGAAAGTAGAAAGGATTGGAGAAAACAAAGGGGAGTCACACTGATACCACACTGTGTCAAGGTATATGAAAAGATCCCGGAAAGCAGAATCCAGACAAGAGAAAGCAACAGAAGAGTTAGTAAATGATATTTTCCAAAGGACTATCAGTGTTCTCTGAAAATGGCCTCTCCTTAAATTTTGAAAAAACCACACATTCAGTTCTGTACAACAACTAGTCTTACCAACAATTGATGCAGCACATGAGTGCGAGTCAGTAAACAGAATGCTCCAAATTTTTGGGTGTATACACTGATGAAAACTTGAACAGGAAGAAGCATATTACTGAGCTCTTCAAACAATTAAGTTCAGTTACTTTTGCTCTTCATATAATTGCTAATCTCAGAAACACATGTATCAACCTCCTGACGTATTTTGCATATTTCCACTCACGAACAGAGAGGAACGGCATGGTTTCAGATCTATCAACTGTTGACCTCATATTTGTCATGAGGCAAATCCAGGGGACCCACTATGAATTTGGGGGAGACCTCGTCTTGGCCTTTCTTGATATAGAAAAGACATTTAATAGTGTCTGTAGAAGGAAGGTCTGGGAAGCACTAGAAAAGACAGGAATGGAAAGAAAGACAACAATTAGAGTGCAGGAGATGTACTGTGTAATTCTGAGTTGTGTGAAATGAAAGGATGGATTGGTTCCAGCAAACAAGTGCGAAACAGGGCAGTGCTTGTTATTTCTCCCCTTCATTGTGGTCGTGAGAATGATTAACGTGGCACAAACAGCTGGATAAGACAAGTTGAAAATGGTGTTCATGGATGACTTTATGATCTGGTGAAACAGTGAAGAGGCAGCTGAATGCCTGGAAAGAAGGAGATGGTACAGAATGAAATATAATATAAAAAAATTTGAGATCCTGGTCACAACTAGAAAGAAAGATAGACCAACGAGTAGAATAAGGATTGGAGGTGAACAATTTAAGAAGGTGGAAATTGTTAAGTAATGTGGAAGTGTGGTAGAGGAAAATGGAAGAATGATGATGGCAGACAGGCAGAAGCATTCCTCCGAAGTGCTAGGAGCCTGGTTTGGAACACAGATGTCCCACAAAACAGCAAAAAAGATGTGTAGAAGTTACAACATCCCAGTATTGACATATGTGTGTGTGTGTGTGTGTGTGTGTGTGTGTGAAAGGTGGATGATGAAGCTTGTAATCTGAAGTTCTTCAGAAGTAGGATACGAGTAACAAGGAGAGAGGATGAGGAATGACAGGGTAAGGGCAATAGTGAAAGAGGAACCCTTCCAGAGCAGGATAGAAATATCAAAGCTAAGATGGTATTGGCACTTAAAGAGAGTGGACAACAAGAGGACTTACACAAAGATAAATACATGGAGATGTGAAGGGATGATGAAAATGAAGACCAAGAGATGGAGGGCTGGAAGGTGTGGAGGAGCCTGTTTAAGAAAGAACCGAGAACTAGACCAGAGTGGACACAGAAATATAATGGGGAAACAGGACTTTTGTTCCAAACAGACCCAGTATGAGGCTGGAAACTGTTCAAAATGAAGACTATGACAAATGTAAATTTTGATTTAATTTTTTTCTGAAGTACATAACCAAAATTTACAAAATATTTCCATAAATACTTAGTACAGCAGTAAAAAATATGGAAAAATACAAAAAAGGAATCATGATGGGTTCCTTATTTTTTTATTTTAAATTCACTATTAGCCCCATTTTGACCAAGCCTACCTTTAACAAATTGGAATTTAATAAAATATATAGAAAGGTAACTAATATCAGAAGTATCAAAATACCATCATCGCAAAACAAAACCAATCAGCGTATTCTATACTTAAATTGATTGCTTACTTTTATACAGTTTACACCAGCAGCCTATTAATTGGTAAAACAAATATACTGAACATGGGACATACAGCTACAAATTTAAATACAGTATGAAAAAACTGTAATTACTGATGTAATATTTCTGGCCCAAACAGATTAATCAAACTGTACATTCAATTTCCAAAGACTTACGCCAGTGTATGCAGGATGAGCAAGTTGGTTCCTGTCTATGCATACAGGCTGTGAAGAAGTTGAAACAAGCGGAGTCTGCCTCCAGCAATGCCCTTCTTTCTGTACAATCATTCAGTGACTAGAGCTTTTGCTGATAGAATGTGTTCTCTATTGTTTCCCTCTACGGTGGAAAATTAAACTTTTTATATTAGCATTTCCACAATTTTTTATATATTTTTGTGGAACTTGTTTTTTTGTTAATAGTTCGTTTACAAATAGAACTATACTGAAGGAGAGCTTTTATGTTATTTTTGTATCAATGTAGAACCTAGTATAAAGTGCAGTGGTGCAAGAGTGAAGTGTTTTAATCCATTGACAGTATCAACTCTTTTTAGATACAGAAAGAACTGAGAAATGTCACAGCATGGATTTCTATTTCCACAAATCCCTAACAGCTCCACAAGTTGTGATAAATGTAGGAAAGATGTAATCAACTTGAAAAATACAGGGCCATTTAGTGATAAAAATGCTGAAAATGAAGATTCTTCTATATCGGAGATAATCATTCTGGACAAAGACCCAGACTCCATTATAACTTCAACGGTTGTCTGAACAACAAAATAACATCCAAGCACAATGCCGAATCAAAAGCGAATAAAATCTCATCAATGTAATTTAAACTTTTTGTTGCTACTGAAAATTCTTCATCACACAATGATACCAATACTGACGAATCTCTTCTTCAAAATCTCAAAATTAACTTTTTAACTCTACAAGTAAGGCAAAAAACTAATGACTCTTACAAGTTTACCTGGAAAGTGGAGTTCCAGGAAGATATTGAGTAAATTTAATGCTCCTAATTACATTGTTTGGAAAAAAAAAAAAGGGTCAGAAAAAAGGTTTATGGAAAGTGCAAACCCAAAACCAGGGAAATATTTACCAACATAAACTGTCAAAACTGTATGTTCACTTTTTATGAAAACTATGAAGTTAGTTGGCAATGCAAGGTATTAAAGAGATCATGACATTGAAAGAACCAAATGGAAGTAAAACGAAAATATCGAGAACACTTGCTTCGTGTAACCTTAAAGAAGCTTACAAACATTTTAAAGACAAGTTTCCTAACATAAAAATAAGTTTCTCTGAAGCTGAGACCAAAACACTGTCTCAGTTAGGCATGGTGGTACACACTCCATTTTTGTGTGCACAACTAACCAAAACTTGAAAGAGCAATGACAGAAAATGTTATTCTAAATACAGAAGAGTTGAAGGGAAAGGTAGAGGGGTGAAGGAAAAGGAGTGGGGAGATCTTTTCTTAGATTTAAGGAAAGTCACCCAGAAATGCAGGTCAGGAGACACTTACCACTTTTTTTTTTTTTTTTTTGGGTTGGGTTTAAGGGCGCTCAACTGCTGAGGTCATTAGCGCCCAGTCACTGTTGTTAGAGCACATGGAATCTGTTAAAACTCAAGGGGATGGGGGGACACCAGAAGGACCTGACAAAGATGCAGATAAAATAAGTAAAAAGGTTAAATGTCTTTGGACAAGCCAGTTAAAGTTATAAAAAGCAGAATACCAGCAGCTGCTCGAGCGTCATCAGCTAAAACATCCGGTAAAGTAGATGGCAGGGACAGGACAACACGAAATTGACTAAAACGGGGACACGACAATAAAACATGGCGCACTGTTAATTCCTGACCACAAGGGCACTGCGGGGCCGGGTCACCGGAGAGCAGGTAGCGGTGGCTAAACCGGCAATGCCCAATCCGCAACCTGGTCAGAAGGACCTCCTCGCGCCGAGATGGTCGGGAGGATGTTGTCCAAGCAGTTGGGAGCGGTTTTACTGCCCGGAGCTTGTTTCCTCGGAGGGATGACCAAGCATCCCACCACAACGACACAAGCCTCTTACATACATCCCCACGAACGTCAGATGACGGGACACAGTGGGAGGCTGGCCGAGGCAGGAGGACTGCAGCCTTGGCTGCAGCATCCGCAGCCTCATTCCCAGGCACTCCTACATGTCCGGGAACCCACAGAAAGCTGACAGAACCACCATTATCAGCGAAAGAATGGAGGGACTGCTGTATCCGTTGAATCAAGGGATGGACCGGATAGGGAGCTCCAAGGCTCTGAAGAGCACTGAGTGAGTCAGAGCAGAGTACGTACGATGAATGGCGGTGGCGGCGGGCGTACTGAACGGCCTGATGGAGAGCAAAAAGCTCGGCTGTAAAGCTGGAACATTGGTCGAGGAGCCGGTATTTAAAGGTGGCGGCCCCCGACGACAAAGGCACAGCCGACACCATCGTCAGTTTTGGAGCCATCGGTGTAAATAAAGGTGTGACCGGCAAGGCGAGCACGAAGTTCGACAAACCATGAGCAATACACTGCAGCAGGAGTACCCTCCTTCGGGAGTGAGCTGAGGTCAAGATAAATATGACCTGGAGCCTGGAGCCAAGGTGGTGTCGGGCTCTCACCCTCTCTGAAGGTGGTAGGCAGGGCAAAATCCAATTGTCGAAGTAGGCGACGGAAGCGGACTCCGGGGGGCAGCAGGGCAGACACATACAACCCGTACTGATGGTCGAGAGAATCGGCGAAGAAGGACTTGTAAGAGGGGTGGTCGGGCATAGACAACAGCTGGCAGGCATACCGACACAGCAGTACGTCGCGCCGGTAGGTCAATGGTAATTCGGCAGCTTCAGCATAAAGACTCTCGACAGGACTAGTGTAGAAGGCTCCGGTCGCAAGACGTATCCCCCGATGGTGGATGGAGTTGAGCCGGCGTAAGAGGGATGGCCGAGCGGAAGAGTAGACGAAGCTCCCATAATCCAGCTTCGACCGGACTATGGACCGATACAAGCGAAGCAGGACAGTGCGATCCGCTCCCCAAGATGAACCGCTAAGAACTCTGAGGACATTAAGGGAACGTGTACAACGGGCCGCCAAATAAGAGACATGTGGAGACCAACACAGTTTCCTGTCCAACATGAGCCCAAGAAACTTAGTTGTGTCCACAAATGGGAGAACAACAGGACCGAGATGTAAGGATGGCGGAAGGAACGCTTTATATCGCCAAAAGTTGATACAAACCGTATTCTCTTCAGAGAACCGGAAGCCATTTGCCACGCTCCATGAGTAGCGGCTGTCTCGACAACGCTGAAGGCAGCGCTCCAGGAGGCATGTTCTCTGGGCACTGCAGTAGATCGCGAAGTCATCGACAAAGAGAGAGCCTGAGACATTAGGTGGAATGCAATCCATAATTGGATTGATCGTGATGGCAAAAAGGGCTACGCTCAAGACGGAGCCCTGAGGCACTCCGTTCTCCTGGAGGAAGACGTCGGACAATACGGAACCCACACGTACCCTAAACTTTCGATCCGTTAAAAAGGAATCAATAAAAAGGGGCAGGCGACCGCGTAGGCCCCACCTGTGCATAGTGCGGAGGATACCTCCTCTCCAACAGGTATCATAAGCCTTCTCCAAGTCGAAGAACACAGCTACCGTTTGGCGCCTTCGCAAAAAGTTGTTCATGATGAATGTCGACAAGGTCACAAGGTGGTCAACAGCGGAGCGGCGGCGACGAAAGCCGCATTGGACATTAGTAAGTAGTCGTCGAGATTCAAGAATCCAGACTAACCGAGCATTAACCATGCGCTCCATCACCTTACAGACACAGCTTGTAAGAGAAATGGGGCGGTAACTAGAAGGAAGGTGTCTATCCTTCCCGGGTTCGGGTATAGGAACAACAACGGCGTCACGCCAACGCCTGGGGACTTGACCGTCGGTCCAGACGCGATTGTAGGTACGAAGAAGGAAGCTTTTGCCCGCCGGAGAAAGGTGTGCCAGCATCTGAACGTGAATGGCATCTGGCCCCGGAGCGGAGAATCGGGACAGTGCAAGCGCACGTTCGAGTTCCCGCATAGTAAAGGGGGCATTATAAGTTTCTAGATTCAGCGAGTGGGAGGAAGGTCGCCGATCCTCTTCTGCCTCTTTCCTGGGAAGGAAGGCAGGGTGGTAATGGGCGGAGCTTGAAACCTCCGCGAAAAAGCGGCCAAAGGCGTTGGAGACAGCCACAGGATCAACAAGGACCTCATTACCTGAGGTCAGGCCAGGTACCGAGGAGTGGGCCTTAATGCCCGACAGCCGGCGCAGGCTACCCCAAACGACGGAAGAGGGAGTAAAACTGTTAAAGGAGCTGGTGAAAGAGGCCCAACAAGCTTTTTTGCTGTCTTTGATGATTCTACGGCATTGCGCTCGGAGTCGTTTGTATTCAATACAATTCGCCAATGTAGGATGGCGGCGAAAGGTGCGTAAAGCACGTCGTCGAGCACGGATAGCGTCCCTACAAGCCTCGTTCCACCAGGGGACGGAAATGCGACGTGAAGAAGAAGTAGTACGAGGAATGGAACGTTCGGCAGCATTGATAATAACAGCCGTGAGGTATTCGACCTGACTGTCACAACTGGGAAAATCGTGGTCCGGAAAGGTCGCCAGGGAGGAGTAAAGTCCCCAGTCAGCTTTCAGTATGTTCCAGCTCGAAGGACATGGGGATGGGGAGTGGTGCAGGAGACGAACGACACAGGGGAAGTGGTCGCTCGAATAGGTGTCAGAAAGGACATACCACTCGAACCGACGGGCAAGAGTGGTAGAACAGATCGAGAGGTCCAAGTGGGAGTAGGTATGAGTAGAGTCCGAGAGGAAAGTCGGGGCGCCGGTATTGAGGCAGACAAGATTGAGATGGTTGAAGACATCCGCCAAGAGTGAGCCTCTTTGACAGGATGCAGGAGAGCCCCAAAGGGGATGATGGGCATTGAAGTCGCCAAACAATAAGAACGGCGGGGGAAGCTGAACGATCAGGTGCATCATGTCAGCCCGACTAACAGCAGATGACGGTGGAGTGTAGATGATACAAACTGAAAAAGTAAAAGCAGAAAGAGTAATGCGGACAGCTATTGCTTGGAGTGGGGTGGTCAATGGGATGGGATGGTAATAGACATCGTCCCGAACGAGCAACATGACCCCACCATGAGCTGGGATACCGTCCACAGGGGTGAGGTCATACCGCTCCGAGGTATAGTGGGTAAAGGCAATACGGTCAGTTGGGCGCAACTTGGTTTCCTGGAGACCAAGGACGAGCGGACAGTGCAGGCGGAGAAGCAGTTGTAATTCCTCCCGATTAGATCGAATACCTCTTATGTTCCAATGAAACAACGCCATCGCTAGTCAAAAAGTTGGGGGAACGAGATGGGGGAAGAGCTGGTCACCTCGACGGCCGCGGAGGGCCAGGTTGCGAGGGAACAACGCTACAACCGACGGGAGGCGGATCCGGTTCCATCGACTCGTCGCCAGCTGCGGCCGCTGTCCCTGATTGTGTAGGAGGGGCCGCATCATTTGCCGATGAAAGGCCGGCGGAGCGCCTGGCAGCAGAGCGTCCCGGCGAAACTGAGGACGGCCGGGAGCAGCGACTCACGGATGAAGCGTCAGACGAAACGCGCCGGGGTGGAGAGGGGGATAGAGACTTCTTCTTGGAGGCCTTCTTGGAAGGCCGAGGAGGCACAGGGATGGTGGGCTGGACCCGTAGAAGGTCCTCACACGCGGGGTCCGTTTTGGAACGCCGGACCTCGGAAGCTGGGGTCCGGAACGTTTCCCCGATGGACGCCTGAGAAGAGGATCGCTTCTCAGGTGGCGTGGGGGGAGGAGGAGGAGGAAGGGTGGCCCCTGGGGCAGAGGGGGTGGGGGCCACAGGGGAGGAGGATTTGGAAGGGAGGGATTTGGGAGGCAGAGGCAGAGCCCCCTGATGGGCGGAGCAGGCGGAGGGGGGACAGGATAGGGGTGAGGATACCGCGGAAGGAGTGGACACAACTGAGGCAAACGAAGTGGTCAAAGGCACGGGATGAAGGCGGTCATATTTCTTCCTGGCCTCAGAATAAGAGAGCCGATCCAAAGTTTTAATTTCTTGTATCTTCTTCTCCTTCTGATAGGCGGGGCAGTCTGAGGATCTAGGCGAGTGGACGCCAGGACAATTAATGCACCGAGGTGGTGGGGTGCATGTATGTTCCTCATGAAGAGGACGTCCACAATCGCCACAAAGGGGCTCTGCCTCACACTGTGACGACATGTGCCCAAAGCGCAAACACCTAAAACAGCGCATAGGAGGCGGGACGTAAGGTCGCACGTCGCACCGGTAGCACATCACCTTGACCTTCTCCGGGAGAACGTCCCCCTCGAAGGCGAGGATAAAGGCCCCGGTGTCGGTGCGACGGTCTTTGGGGCCGCGCTGGACTCGCCGGACGAAATGCACGCCGCGGCGCTCCAGGTTGGCCCTGAGCTCCTCATCAGATTGTAGCAGGAGGTCACGATGAAAAATAACCCCCTGCGTCCTATTTAGTGCCAGATGTGGGACAATGGATACTGGGATGTCCCCTAGGCGGTCGCACGCCTGGAGCGCCGCCGACTGTGTGGCGGAGGTGGTCTTGATAAGTACGGACCCGGATCGCATCTTGCTGAGAGCCTCGATTTCCCCGAAGACGTCCTCAATGTGCTGAACAAAGAACATGGGCTTGGAGGTGGCGAACGTCCCCCCATCGGTTCGAGAACAGACCAAATAGCGGGGGAAGTACTTCGCCCCAAGCCGGCGGGCCTGTCCCTCCTCCCATGGAGTGGCCAAGGGGGAAAGGGCAGGAGAACCAGAACTAGAAACGGTACCTTTTCTTTTGAAAGACTCGGCCGCAGAGCGACCTGATACGTGTTGACGTTTCATCTGCGAAACGTCCGCCCCGATACCACCCACTCCGACCAGGGGCTCTCCCCACGGGCGCCACCCAGCCGCAGCAAGGGCCACCTGGCAGGATGACCATTGCCGGGAGTCCTGATGCCCCAAGGAGAAGGGCATCTACTCCTTGGCCGACGTGGGGAGGGTGCAGCTCATGTATCGGCAGTACGATCCCTGTGTTGTCAGGGAGCTACAACCTAGAGGGTACATGACGACCCCACCACAACGGGCTGGCTACCGTGCTGGATTTCTGGTGCCATGGAAAGTCCGTCATGATCGCTGGTGCAGATGGAGATGCATTATGGGCGTAACTTGGACAACCCATCAGGCGTTTAGGCCCAATTTGAGGAATAGTGGGTATGGTTACAACGCCGGTGCAAGGCTGAGTGCCAAGGTCTTATTGCACTTAGGACCAGTGGTACACCACGTAAGGTGTCCTTCCCCAAAAGGCTCGTACTTCTGTAGAATTTTGAAAAATGGAGGTCAAACCCCAAGGGGGACCATCACATAAAAGGCCGAAACGGTTGAAACTCCTTTTAGTCGCCTCTTACGACAGGCAGGAATACCTCGGGCCTATTCTTACGCCGGACCCGCAGGGGGGACTGTTTTTTGTTGTTCCATACTAAACACATAACAAATGGCAACTTGAACAATTAGAAGCAATGCACTGCAAAAATGCTTTGCAACCCATCAACTGACTGCAAGATGTGAAAATGCAAGTACTTCCCAAAGGAAACAGTAATAAGTAAAATTTTACAAGACTCTTGATGAAAATTGAATTGAACAAGTTCAGTTCTGCCGGTGGATGTCAGCTGATCATTGCAATTTGGAAATCACACGGAAAACTTCCGAAGAATGTATAGATTTATTCTACAAAAAAGATAATAGGGTGTATATGTGGACACAAAAAAACCTCTTGGATTTCCCGGTTAAAACACACACTTTTTCCCGGATGAAATTACACTATAACACAGGTGAAAATGCATTTCATGTGTCAAGCAACAGTATACTTTTCCTCGGAGCCATAAAACCTATCAGTCCTTTGAATCAGTGTTATACTAGCGTAGGTCTTCCCAGCACTAGGAAACAAAAGCCAGCAAAAAACAATGCATTTTGGAAAGATCTTTGATGCAGAACATGTACACAGCTTCCTTTCGTATTGCGAAAATATATACGCAAATTTCACCCGTTACAGCATGGAAGCTTCTGGGGCTCTGAAACAAGAGATTGCGTTGAGCGATGCCTTTTTGTCAGTCAATCATAGCTCACGTCACGTGATCTCACCAGCCAGTTACAGTAGTTATTCAGAGCATAAGGCACATTATGTATCAACCAATAGCAACATTACTGTTAAGTAGTGTGACCATACAAAGAGGAAAAGTTAATGAGTTAATGTAATGTGTAAATACAGTACAGCTTCAAGAAAAGCTAAACTTTTGCGTATAATATTGGGCATCAATAATTTTTTGCTGTTTTTTCTCAGAGGGTGTGGTTAAGCAGTACCCTAGAAGTGCTTCAGAAACTAAACTGTTGTATTTGGTGTAATTTGTACTTCTACTTTTGTATTACGCAAACGTGCACTTCAAATGCCGATGTAAATCAAAGATCTTTCAAAAATGTGTTGTCTTTTGCTGGATTTCGTTACCTAAAGTGCTCAGAAGTATAAAACCTGTAACCTTTTCATAAGCATTTTTCCAGTACTATAGGAAAATACTAGCTGGCATGGGGAAGTGGAAAGCAATAACAATATGTAAGTTGGTCAATAATTAAAGAAGAAAAGTCTGGAGTAAGAGTCTTTACAAACGTGTTTTTCAGACCAAGTAGCTTCTTTTTAGATGATCTTTAATTTCCTTGTAGCTAGCACATTTCAGGTTGTTTTTACGCTCTATCTTTGCAACAAACATTTGCAGATATGGAAGCAGTTACAAGAGCACACTCCACAATATCTACGTTCTCCAGCCATCGGATCACGCAAGACTTCAAGGGCAACCATTCCGATTCCTTGGTCCAAATATAGAGAGCTTATGTGGCACAGAAATCCTTAAATAGGTTTTACAAGGCATCTAAAAACTAAATTATCATTCGAAGTGTTTCTTTACTGCGAACTTGACTAGGTGGTAAAATACGGAGAGGGGGATTGTAAATATAGCAAAGAACAGCAAGCAAACAGTGTGAACGCAAGTAACACCTGAAGAGTGTTTATTATGTTTCTGGGTGCGGGCGGATATGTAAAAAGCTACATGATCAATATACTGGATGTGATGCCATATTTTAAACTTAAGTGGGTAAATCATTCCTCTACAAGTAAATCAACACGTACACTGGTACAGACTCTAGCCTTTAAATTAAAATCAGTACATGTACAATGTAAGATCTACCAAGCCCTGAAGAACTTCAGAAATTTCACATACAGTAGGGTGGCTCAGTTGCAAAGTAGAGAGAGAGAGAGAGAGAGAGAGAGAGAGAGAGAGAGAGAGAGAGAGAGAGAAACCTCACGGAAAGGACTGCGCTAAAACAAAAAGGTGACGAAGGGATATGCCGCCCAGCCTTCAGAACTTCGGTGGTGGTGGTAGTGGTGGTGGTGGTTGTTGGGATGGTTAAGGGGGACTAAACAGCTAAGGTCATCAGTCCCCCATTCCAAAAACAGGTGAGACAAAAATCTGCGAAGCAGGTAAAACCCCAAGGGGAAGCAGACTCCCCCCAGGCACTAAAAGAACACAAATGCGGCAACGAACACTACAGACAAGAAGAGTACACATGAACACCAGACAGAAAGAAACAGAAGAAAAGAAGATGGCCGGAGACTGGTTGACTGACCACGAGAACAAAAAAAGGGAGAGAGTCAACCAGCCGACTACACACTAAAATCTGCAACCAAATATGAGAGACTCGAGGACATGAGACACAGAAAGGGAAAGGTGCAGGACCTCCCTAATGTTGTTGTTGTTGTTGTTGTTGTTGTTGTTGTTGTTGTGGTCTTCAGTCCTGAGACTGGTTTGATGCAGCTCTCCATGCTACTCTATCCTGTGCAAGCTTTTTCATCTCCCAGTACCTACTGCAACCTACATCCTTCTGAATCTGCTTAGTGTATTCATCTCTTGGTCTCCCTCTACGATTTTTACCCTCCACGCTGCCCTCCAATACTAAATTGGTGATCCCTTGATGCCTCAGAACATGTCCTACCAACCGATCCCTTCTTCTGGTCAAGTTGTGCCACAAACTTCTCTTCTCCCCAATCCTATTCAATACTTCCCCATTAGTTATGTGATCTACCCATCTAATCTTCAGCATTCTTCTGTAGCACCACATTTCGAAAGCTTCTATTCTCTTCTTGTCCAAACTATTTATCGTCCATGTTTCACTTCCATACATGGCTACACTCCATACGAATACTTTCAGAAATGACTTCCTGACACTTAAATCTATACTGGATGTTAACAAATTTCTCTTCTTCAGAAACGCTTTCCTTGCCATTGCCAGCCTACATTTTATATCCTCTCTACTTCGACCATCATCAGTTATTTTGCTCCCCAAATAGCAAAACTCCTTTACTACTTTAAGTGCCTCATTTCCTAATCTAATTCCCTCAGCATCACCCGACTTAATTAGACTACATTCCATTATCCTCGTTTTGCTTTTGTTGATGTTCATCTTATATCCTCCCTTCAAGACACCATCCATTCCGTTCAACTGCTCTTCCAAGTCCTTTGCTGTCTCTGACAGAATTACAATGTCATCGGCGAACCTCAAAGTTTTTATTTCTTCTCCATGAATTTTAATACCTACTCCGAATTTTTCTTTTGTTTCCTTTACTGCTTGCTCAATATACAGATTGAACAACATCGGGGAGAGGCTACAACCCTGTCTTACTCCCTTCCCAACCACTGCTTCCCTTTCATGTCCCTCGACTCTTATAACTGCCATCTGGTTTCTGTACAAATTGTAAATAGCCTTTCGCTCCCTGTATTTTACCCCTGCCACCTTTAGAATTTGAAAGAGAGTATTCCAGTCAACATTGTCAAAAGCTTTCTCTAAGTCTACAAATGCTAGAAACGTAGGTTTGCCTTTCCTTAATCTTTCTTCTAAGATAAGTCGTAAGGTCAGTATTGCCTCACGTGTTCCAGTGTTTCAACGGAATCCAAACTGATCTTCCTCGAGGTTGGCTTCTACTAGTTTTTCCATTCGTCTGTAAAGAATTCGTGTCAGTATTTTGCAGCTGTGACTTATTAAGCTGATAGTTCGGTAATTTTCACATCTGTCAACACCTGCTTTCTTTGGGATTGGAATTATTATATTATTCTTGAAGTCTGAGGGTATTTCGCCTGTTTCATACATCTTGCTCACCAGATGGTAGAGTTTTGTCAGGACTGGCTCTCCCACGGCCGTCAGTAGTTCCAATGGAATATTGTCTACTCCGGGGGCCTTGATTCGACTCAGGTCTTTCAGTGCTCTGTCAAACTCTTCACGCAGTATCATATCTCCCATTTCATCTTCATCTACATCCTCTTCCATTTCCATAATATTGTCCTCAAGTACATCGCCCTTGTATAGACCCTCTAAATACTCCTTCCACCTTTCTGCTTTCCCTTCTTTGCTTAGAACTGGGTTTCCATCTGAGCTCTTGATATTCATACAAGTGGTTTTCTTATCTCCAAAGGTCTCTTTAATTTTCCTGTAGGCGGTATCTATCTTACCCCTAGTGAGATAGGCCTCTACATCCTTACATTTGTCCTCTAGCCATCCCTACTTAGCCATTTTGCACTTCCTGTCAATCTCATTTTTGAGACGTTTGTATTCCTTTTTGCCTGTTTCACTTACTGCATTTTTATATTTTCTCCTTTCATCAATTAAATTCAATATTTCTTCTGTTACCCAAGGATTTCTACTAGCCCTCGTCTTTTTACCTACTTGATCCTCTGCTGCCTTCACTACTTCATCCCTTAAAGCTACCCATTCTTCTTCTACTGTATTTATTTCCCCCATTCCTGTCAATTGCTCCCTTATGCTCTCCCTGAATCTCTGTACAACCTCTGGTTCTTTTAGTTTATCCAGGTCCCATCTCCTTAAATTCCCACCTTTTTGCAGTTTCTTCAGTTTTAATCTACAGGTCATAACCAATAGATTGTGGTCAGAGTCCACATCTGCCCCTGGAAATGTCTTACAATTTAAAACCTGGTTCCTAAATCTCTGTCTTACCATTATATAATCTATCTGATACCTTTTAGTATCTCCAGGGTTCTTCCATGTATACAACCTTCTTTCACGATTCTTAAACCAAGTGTTAGTTATGATTATGTTGTGCTCTGTGCAAAATTCGACCAGGCGGCTTCCTCTTTCATTTCTGTCCCCCAATCCATATTCACCTACTATGTTTCCTTCTCTACCTTTTCCTACACTCGAATTCCAGTCACCCATGACTATTAAATTTTCGTCTCCCTTCACAATCTGAATAATTTCTTTTATTTCATCATACATTCCTTCAATTTCTTCGTCATCTGCAGAGCTAGTTGGCATATAAACTTGTACTACTGTAGTAGGCGTGGGCTTCGTATCTATCTTGGCCACAATAATGCGTTCACTATGCTGTTTGTAGTAGCTTACCCGCATTCCTATTTTCCTATTCATTATTAAACCTACTCCTGCATTACCCCTATTTGATTTTGTGTTTATAACCCTGTAGTCACCTGACCAGAAGTCTTGTTCCTCCTGCCACCGAACTTCACCAATTCCCACTATATCTAACTTCAACCTATCCATTTCCCTTTTTAAATTTTCTAACCTACCTGCCCGATTAAGGGCTCTGACATTCCACGCTCCGATCCGTAGAACGCCAGTTTTCTTTCTCCTGATAACGACATCCTCTTGAGTAGTCCCCGCCCGGAGATCCGAATGGGGGATTATTTTACCTCCGGAATATTTTACCCAAGAGGACGCCATCATCATGTAATCATACAGTAAAGCTGCATGCCCTCGGGAAAAATTACGGCTGTAGTTTCCCCTTGCTTTCAGCCGTTCGCAGTACCAGCACAGCAAGGCCGTTTTGGTTATTGTTACAAGGCCAGATCAGTCAATCATCCAGACTGTTGCCCTTGCAACTACTGAAAAGGCTGCTGCCCCTCTTCAGGAACCACACGTTTGTCTGGCCTCTCAACAGATACCCCTCCGTTGTGGTTACACCTACGGTACGGCTATCTGTATTGCTGAGGCACGCAAGCCTCCCCACCAACAGCAAGGTCCATGGTTCATGGGGGGGCTGACCTCCCTAAATGGAAGCATAAAAAGGACTACCACGGATAAAATTTCAAACGTCGTCAGACATGGAGGCATCGTCGCATAAAACCAAAGGCAAAGTGCCCGGGAGATTAAAAGACTGCCGGAGGGTGCGCAGTCGGTGACACTCCAACAGAATGTGGGTGACCGTCAGCCGGGACCGACACCGACACAGGGGGGGGGGGGGTTTGGATCCTCCTGACGCAAAAGATGGCCGACAGAGTCCCTGCGAGAAGCCCGCAGGGAGGAGCGCCACACATCGGTCGTCTCCTTAACAGCCCGCAGTTTATTCGGAGATGTCATGCCACGCCACTCAGCAGTCCACATCCCAAACACCTTATGGCGCAACACCAACTGCTGATCACGAGCCAGAGGCTGCTCAGGGAGTCACTGCAGATGACGATGAACTTACCTGAGCAGGAATGCATATGCTCAAGAGCACGCAAAATGGCCACCAGCTCTGCAGTAAAAATACTGCAGCCAGCCGGCAAGGAGCGCTGTTCAACATGGGCAACTTGAGCAAAAGCGTAGGCAGTGCGACCATCAACCAGGGAACCATCAGTGTAGACAGTCTCTCAGCCCGAAAATGAGGCGAGAAGCGCAAGAAAACGGCGACGGAGGGCCACAGGCAGAACCGAGTCTTTGGGTCCCTGTGCCAAGTCCAGACGGACGGACGGACGGCCGGGGCAAACACCAGGGAGGCGTAGGTGCACGGACCCGGAAGGGAGGCAGAAGAGGGAATGACCCCAGTTCCGACAGCAGGGACTGAACGTGGACAGCTATGGAAAATCCAGAGCTAGGACGCCATTCGGGCAAATGGAGGACCATGGCAGGGAAAAGCAGGCGATGATTGAGATGGCCCGGCGAGCAATGCACATCGACAGCATAGTCTGCGAGCAGTCGATGGCAGCGAATCCGCAGCGGGGGAACCCCACCTCCACCAGTAGACTATCCACGGGGCTCGTACGAAAAGTGCCAGTTGCAAGCCGAACCCCACAGTGGTGTATGGGGTCTAACAACGTCAACACTGAGGGTGATGCAGACCCATAGGCCAGGCTCCCATAATCAAGCCTGGACTGCACAAGGGCTCCGTACAATCTCAACAGCGTGCAGCGATCTGCACCCCAAGACGTGTGGCTCAGGCAGCGGAGGGCGTCGAGGTGCCGCCAGCATTTTTGCTTCAGCTGAGTAATATGAGAAACCCATGTGAGCCGGGCATCAAAAACGAGTCCTAAGAAGCGGCAAGTGTCCACCACTTCAAGCAGGTGGCCGTCGAGGTAAAGTTCAGGATGAGGGTGGACCGTCCGACGCCTGCAAAAGTGCGTAACTCGAGTCTTGGCTGCAGAGAACTGAAAACCATGGGTCAGAGCCCATGATGCTGCCTTGCGAACGGCTACTTGCAGCCTGCGTTCGGCGACTCCCGTAGTCGTGGAGCTAAAGGAGACGCAGAAGTCGTCGGCATGCAAAGAAGGAGACACCGATGACCCCACGGCTGCAGCCAGACCATTAATGGCCACGAGAAATAAGGAGACGCTAACACCGAGCCCTGCGGGACCCCATTTTCCTGTGTATAAGATGAACTAGAGGCGGCACCGACTTGCACCCGGAAAGAGCGGCGCAATAGAAAGGTTTGAAGAAAAGCCGGGAGCCGACCACGAAGACCCCACTCATGCAACATAGCAAGGATGTGATGCCTCCATGTGGTGTCATACGCCTTCCGCAGATCAAAAAATACAGCAACGAGATGCTGACGTTGGGCAAAGGCCGTACGGATAGCAGATTCCAGCCGCACCAAATTGTCCGCAGCAGACCGGCCCCGACGGAAGCCACCCTGGGATAGAGCGAGGAGACCGCGCGACTCAAGGACCCAAAACAAACGCCGCCCCAGCATACGTTCGAGCAATTTGCACAAAACATTGGTGAGGGTAATGGGACGATAGCTGTCTACTGCCAGTGGGTCCGCACCGGGCTTCAAGATCGGGACACTAAGACCCTCTCGCCATTGCGACAGGAACACGCCCTCACTCCAAATGCGGTTAAAGATGGTGAGGATGTGTCTCTGGCAGTCCCTGGAGAGATGCTTCAGCATCTGCGCGTGGATGCAGTCTGGTCCTGGTGCTGTATCAGGCCAATCGGCGAGGGCAGCGAGGAATTCCCTCTCGCTGAAAGGAGCATTGTATTTTTCAGAACGACGCGTGTGGAATGATAACAGCATCTGCTCGCCTTGCTCCTTTAGAGAGCGAAAGGTGGGGGGGATAAGTTGCAGTCTCAGAGCTCTTAGCAAAGTGCGCGGCAAGGTGTTCAGCAATGACGGCAGCGTCCGTGCAGACAGCGCTGTCCAAGGAGATCCCAGGGACACTCATAGGGGTCTGGTATCCATAAATCCGCCGGATCCGGGACCACACGAGCGAGGGGGAGACACGGGAGCCCAAGGATGAGACATACCTCTCCCAGCACTCCTGCTTAGGACGTGCAATAAGACGACGGGCCAAGGCACGGAGCCTCTTAAAGGCGACGAGGGTCTCCAGAGACGGGTGCCGCCTATGACGCTGGAGAGCCCGCCTACGGTCGCGAATAGCTTCTCCAGCGACCACCAGGGTACGGCCTTCCTCCGAGGGAGTCCAGAAGAGCGGGGGATGGCAGCCTCGGCCGCTGAAATGATGGACGTGGTTAAGACATGGACCACCTCGTCAATGTCACCCTGTGGGGGAGACTCAATGGTGGCAGCGGAAGTAAAAGCCGGCCAGTCAGCCCTGTGGAGAGCCCAGCAGGGCAGGCACCCAGAAGAATGACACTGGGGCAGTGACAAATAGATGGGAAAATGGTCACTACCACAAAGGTCAGGATGCACTCTCCAGTGGAGGGATGGGACAAGTCCGGGGCTGCAAAGAGAGAGATCGATGGCCGAGAACGAGCCATGGGCCACACTGAAATGCGTGCGAGCACCGGTATTCAAGACGCTAAGCTCGAGCTGAGCCAACACATGCTCCACGGCACGACCGCGATCATCAGAGACAGTCCCATCCCATAGAGGGTTGTGGGCATTGAAATCGCTCAGTAACAAGAAAGGTGGCGGCAATTGGGCCAGCAGCGCAGCCAGCTCATGCTGCGCGACATCACCAACCGGTGGAAGGTAAAGACTGCAGACGGTAATAGCCTGTGGCATCCACACCCTAACAGCGACAGCCTCTCAAGCCGTTTGTAGAGGGACAGACTCGCTGTGAAGAGAGTTAAGGACATAGATGCAGACGCCACCAGACACACTTTCATAAGCTGCCCGGTTCTTATAATAACCCCGATAGCCACGGAGGGCGGGGGTTCGCATTGCTGGAAACCAAGTTTCCTGCAGAGCAATGCAGAGGAAAGGATGAAGGTTGGTAAGCTGGCGGATCTCAGATAGATGGTGGAAGAAACCGCTGCAGTTCCACTGGAGGATGGTATTGGCCATGGCTGAGAAAGGCGTGACGGGACTGGGAAGGCAGATTACGCCGCTGGGTCACCTGCTGCCTCCGACTGAGCACCTGCTCTAGTGCTTTCCATGGCATTGGAGGGACCGGCGAGATTAGAGGTCCTCAGCGGACGCCATAATCTCCACCTCATCCTCCGACGCAGAGCTTGTAGGAAGCAATGGGATGGGTGCCACCGCAATGTCGTTAGCCTTGGGGACTTTCTTCTTCTTCTGTTTCTCTCGCTGTGCCTTCGGTGGTTCAGGCTGGGAGGGCTTCACTGGGTCAGTCTCAGGGACAGACGACGACTGTGTGTCCCTATGATCAGGGACCGGCGGTTGTTTGAGCCACTTGCGGCTGTCGGCTTTAGTACCGGGCGGAACTCGCGAAGGGAGGTCCCCAAGAGACCCCTTCCTGGCTAGAGGAGCCGAAGAAGTCTTACGCTTCTCCGGCTGGGAAGGGGGAACTGACGTCCCTGATGGTTAGGGGGGTGTTGCTCCTGAAGTAGGTGGAGCAGGAGCAACAGGGAGTTTAGTGCCCCCCATCATCAAGGGGGCAGGTGTGGTTCTCTGGCTCCGAGAGCTAACGGTGTGTGGTGCAGCTATAGGAACTGTAACAGGAGCGACAGTGGCGGCATAAGTGGACGTCAGTTGTACTGGATGCAGTCGTTCAAACTTAGGCTTAATCTCAGTGTAGGTCAGCCTATCCAGGGTCTTGTATTCCATTATTTTCCGCTCCTTCTGGAGAATCTTACAGTCCGGTGAGCAAGGGGCGTGGTGCTCCCCGCAGTTGACACAGATGGGAGGCGGGGAACATGGAGTATCAGGATGGGACGGTCGACCACAATCGCGACAAATGAGGCTGGAAGCACAGCGAGAAGACATATGGCCAAACTTCCAACACTTAAAGCACCGCATCGGGGGGGGGGTATAGGGCTTGACATCACAACGGTATACCATCACCTTGACCTTCTCAGGTAATGTGTCACCCTCAAAGGCCAAGATGAAGGCACCGGTTGCAACTTGGTGATCCCTCGGACCCCGGTGGACGCGCCGGAAGAAATGGACCCCTCGTCGCTCTAAGTTGGCGCGCAGCTCGTCGTCGGATTGTAAAAGGAGATCCCTGTGAAAAATAATTCCCTGGACCATATTTAAGCTTTTATGTGGGGTGATAGTAACAGAAACATCCCCCAGCTTCGTACAAGCGAGCAAGGCTCGTGACTGGGCAGAGGATGCTGTTTTTATTAAGACTGACCCTGACCGCATCTTGGACAAGCCCTTCACCTCCCCGAACTTGTCCTCTAAATGTTCGACAAAGAACTGAGGCTTCACAGACACAAACGATTCCCCGTCAGCTCTGGTACAGACGAGATACCGGGGCGAATACCTGTCGCTCTCATTCATAGCCTTTCGTTCCTCCAATGGTGTGGCAAGGGAGGGAAACGATTTGGGGTCATAAACGTTACCTTTAAAATGGGCCCTCGAACGCTTAGAGACTGCTGGTAGCTGGCCACCAGCAAGAGAAGATGTGCCACGCTTCATTGCGTGTCATCCACCCTGATGCCACCTACTCTGACCAAGGGCCCTCCCCACGGGCACCACCAAGCCACAGCAAAGGCCACCTGGCAGGATGGCCGTTGCCGGTAGTCCCGATACCCCAGGAGGATAGGCATCTACTCCTTGGCATACGTGGGGAGTTAACAGCGCAGGCATCAGTAGAGCGATCCCTGTGTTGCCAGGGGGCTACAACCAACAGGGTACATGGCGGCTCCAGCACAACGGACTGGCTACCGTGCTGGATGTGAGGTGACATGTGGTCCATGGTCGCTGTCAGTGCAGAAAGTGGCCCCACACATTGCTTGGCAGAAAGTGCACGCAGGAGCGTATCCATGCCCAAGAGATGTAGAGCGGGCAGGACTGCAACGCAACGACGGATAAGCTGGCAAAGTTCTCAACACAAGATGGACACAATGCACCAAGTAAGGCGCCCTTCCCCAATCGGCTCGCTCTTCGGAAAAATTTTGAGAGATGGAGGTCAAACCTGACGGGGGACCATCACATAAGGCCGAAACGTTTGAGACTCCTTTTAGTCGCCTCTTACGACAGGCAGGAATACCGTGGGCCTATTCTTACCCCCGAACCTGCAGGGGGTCAGAACTTCGGTCGGTGAGTGCAGCAGCCTTAATACCTTTCGTCTTTATAACTGAGGCACTCTACTGTACATTTAAAACTGGCTAGAAACACACATTAGATTACTGGAGTAATACTGGTCGATAAGTCTTGTCATTGATAATTTCTTAAAGGGTCAACAAATGCATCACTACTAATAATTTTTTAATTAATGCTGATTGTTGCTTGGCAGAGACAGGGTTGTCAAACTTGCCTCACTCAGTTTTCAAAACATCAGTCTGTCAGTAATCAATCAGTGTGCTTGGCTCACTTGTTGAATTCAGTTCTGTTCAAGTGCGGACCACAGTTTTATTAACTGACAATGTGGGCGACTCTCAATGAAGTCATATTTTGTTATGCATAGTAACGAAGTGTGCTTGGCTCACTTGTTGAATTCAGTTCTGTTCAAGTGCGGACCACAGTTTTATTAACTGACAATGTGGGCGACTCTCAATGAAGTCATATTTTGTTATGCATAGTAACGAAGTGCAATCTTATTTACATCTATCGTTCCTCTCTTTCCAATAAAGCTTCCTCACCAACAATCACTGCCACAGCGCCAAGACGATTAGTTTTCAAGATAGCAGACTTTCAGATCTGGCATTCAAGGACTGGTTGGTAAAAAGTACCCACAGACATTTACAGTGCTAAATGTGGATTATGTCCAGGGACACACATTAACATTTGTACTAAGGGAAAATAGGTTCTTACAAGTCACATGACAATGTCTAAGAAGCATGTCGCAAAAGCAGCTGCCATGAGAAACACAGCAAGTTTCTACGGCTTCACACCACAGACAATGACGACTTCAACCCAGCAGACAGATTCTACTTCCACTACCACAGTTGCAGATTCAGCAGATCAACAACAGCAACACTGGTCACTCAAAATGTTGTGCCTCCGCAAGGACCTCACTGCAACATCAAAACCTGGGGATAAACTGAGAAGAATTGATTGGATGATAATAAAGGATGAAGTAACAAAGGCTGAAATATTGTGGTGTTTGGACTGCATTGTTTCACATAATTTGCTGCATAGTTCTGCGAACGATGTTTCACTTTTCCCTGCAATGTTCCCAGACAGTGAAGTGGCCAAGAGAATCTGTTAGCTGCTTTGAACCTGCCATAGTGTGCAGGGAGGCTAGTCCCAAAGGATTTCATTCATTTCTACAGATTTTGGTGGACAGCAATTGGATAGATGGTGGAAGTGCTAATAAAGCAGAAGTGCAATATGCTCCTGTTGTAAAGAAGAACTGCAAGACAAAATTCGAAACATTCAACAAAAAGGAGGAACGGCATGATGAGTTCTGGTAGAGATGTCTCAAGAACCAGAATGCATCGTGCCATGAAATGCAGAAGGCAATAGAAATGTTGCTCACTTTGCCGCATGCCCAAGCAACTGCGGAGTGAGGACTCTCAGTGAGCAAAGACTGCCTCTTCGAGAATGTGAGGGAAGAATTTGTGGTGAGCATTACATTAGTGTATGATACAGTCAAGACACACAGCAGAGTCGAAGGAATGCCTATAACAAAGTCCCTTATACACACTCTGACAAACTCATGAGACTGATATGCTGAAGACCTCAAAAAGCAAAATGATGAGGAGTCAAGGAAAAAAGCATGATGTGACTAAAACGAAGATGGTTGATGCAGAAATCAGAGCGCTTAAAGAGAAAAAGAAGACAAAATTTGAGAGGACCATTCAAAATTCTCAGATGGAGCGAAAATCTATTACAGACCAAATCTATGCTCTTGAAACAGCTCCAAGTGAGTTATTCTCCAAAGTCAATTTCTGAACTATACTATCTGTCGTTAAACTATGGTACTTATTCCTAAATTATTTGTTATATTGTATAGTAATAATTAAAATATTTCTTTAATAAAATGTTAAATATGAAAGAGTTACTTATTTTAAACTGCTAACTCCCAAAGATGTTTAAACATACATTTCAAACAGTTGATTCAAAAATGTTTGAAAAATAAACCAAATTTGAGAAATTAAGTATTAAAATAAAAAGGAGACCAAAGGTTAAATTTAGAAACATGAAAATCTGAAAAGAAAAGATTGTAGAAATTGGCCAAATATTTTATGGGAAAAAATCTCTTATTACTCTAAAATGAAAGAAAGTAATTGAAGGTCTTTTAACAATGATTAAACTGAAAGTTTATGTATTTAAAAAAATAATAAAAAATAAAAAATTGAGGAATGAAAAGGGTAAGACATACTTGTCCTGACTGAAAGCAAATTTTAGAGCGGGTTATATAGTAGTTGCATTTGAAACAGGTTTTTGCTCTAAAACTGGACGAATATGGGAGCAAGGTACGGATGTCCCACTTGACTGACTCTGCCTTCTGTTGTCCATTTTTTGATTACTTACAAAACAAGCAGTAGTGAACATTAGAGCTGTTTGGAGAAGAGAGAATTCACTGGCAAAACAAGTAGAAAAGAAGTGAAACTGGTATTGCTCTTATTGCAACATATCTCTGTGCATGCCAGAACACTTCGTCTTTTCTATAGAAAGGAAGACTAACATGTGACACTGCTCCTTAACTCATTATGCACTTTTTCGAAGGATAGTTATACTTTTTGCCACTGTCACTGCATAATTTTTAATCTATAAAACAACAGAAATAAATATGAAAACTAACCTTGAAGCTTGGTGTTTTTAAGTCGCATCAAACACAAATGTGCCAGTAAAATTTTAAATAATGGCATAAATGGCTTGTCTTCTAGGCCTGGAATTTTTTAAATGGCTGATCCCCTAAGTGTTAAAGTTTGACTGAGAGTTAAACACTCCACGATTTACGAAATTCATTGCACATTCCCGAACATAACATAAATCAACTTGCATGGAAATTTACTTTTAAAGTAATGCTTCTCAAGCCACCATTCATATTATTTTCCCACAATCTGGTAGAAATGTAAACAACTGTGATGTCACACTCATCAAATGCATATTTCTTCACGTTACCTTCCATTCAGAAGGCTGTTACACTCAGCGACTACTACATTGACTTGTAAATAATAGATTTCAGCTATCGGTCGTACTTTTTAAATTTTATTGGCAGATCTAGCCCAAATCAAGATCTGCCAATAAAACTTAAAAAGGACAACTGATAGCTGAAATCTATTATTTACAAGAATGCATATTTGCTGTTAGTACTGCATAATCTTTGTCCTAAAGCCTTTGACACATTTTAGAGTCAGCAGACTTTTCTGTGCACTGTGTAAATGACCCAGTTTCTTTGCAACTAAAGTTTTTTTTGACGTTATTCTCTGATTGATGTTTCATTGCTGCAGTATTATTCAGCACAGTGGGCTAAAGTAAAATTCTTTGTTAGCTTATCAGTTCTTACAAATCAAACCTACAAAAATTTAACTGAAAACTGAAACAATGAAAAATTCCTGGAATTCTAAAAAATTCCTAGGTTCTTCTCAGACGAAAAAGATTTCCGATTCTCTTGTCCATATACACCCTGGATGATGTCTTTGGTTCTCCATGACTTCATTGCCAAGCAACAAAGAGCAGTCTCCATGAAAGAAAATCTTAATGAATCAGAATTTGTAGTTAAATGTGATTTTTCAGAACATTATAGTATAGTTCCGCAGGCTGAAGCTCAGAGTTTCCACTGAACAAGCCAACACATTTCTATACATCCTTTTGAGCATGTGAGCTGTCATTGTTTCTTACTGCCTGAAGCACAATTGTGTTTACACCTTTCAAAAGGAGTGAATTTTAAAAGCTTCCACGAAAGGTTTACTATCTTTCAGACAGTTCTGCCAGCTAATACAAAAATAAGAAACACTTTCTGAACCTTTCCTTTCATGAAGACTTCAACATCCATGTTTAGTGGTATTTTTCAGTCACAGCACATGGGAAAGGGTCGTGTGATGGGGTAGGGGGTTCTATTAAGAGACTGGTAGCTTATGCTAGTTTGCAAAAGGCCATCCCATAATCAGATCCAGATACCATGAGATCTATTTGAGGGGGCAATAGCTAACATAACAAAAATAGATTTTGCCTATTCCATTAAAGATGATGATACTGTTTCAGAAATGTTCTAAAAGAAAAAAACAGTCTCAAGAAGCATTACAATCAATAGAACACAGCAATTTCATGTATTCATTCCCAACATTACATCAAAATTATTAGTGAAATGGTTTTCAGATGACGTGCAGGGTTGGGAGATGAATGTACAGGGTTATTACAAATGATTGAAGCGATTTCACAGCTCTACAATAACTTTATTATTTGAGATATTTTCACAATGCTTTGCACACACATACAAAAACTCAAAAAGTTTTTTTAGGCATTCACAAATGTTCGATATGTGCCCCTTTAGTGATTCGGCAGACATCAAGCCGGTAAGTTCCTCCCACACTCGGCGCATGTCCCCATCAATGAGTTCGAAAGCATCGTTGATGCGAGCTCGCAGTTCTGGCACGTTTCTTGGTAGAGGAGGTTTAAACACTGAATCTTTTACATAACCCCACAGAAAGAAATCGCATGGGGTTAAGTCGGGAGAGCGTGGAGGCCATGACATGAATTGTTGATCATGATCTCCACCACGACCGATCCATCGGTTTTCCAATCTCCTGTTTAAGAAATGCCGAACATCATGATGGAAGTGTGGTGGAGCACCATCGTGTTGAAAGATGAAGTCGGCGCTGTTGGTCTCCAGTTGTGGCATGAGCCAATTTTCCAGCATGTCCAGATACACGTGTCCTGTAAGGTTTTTTTCGCAGAAGGAAAAGGAGCCGTAAACTTTAAACTGTGAGATTGCACAAAACACGTTAATTTTTGGTGAATTGCGAATTTGCTGCACGAATGCGTGAGGATTCTCTAACGCCCAGATTTGCACATTGTGTCTGTTCACTTCACCATTAAGAAAAAATGTTGCTTCATCACTGAAAACAAGTTTCGCACTGAACACTCCTCTTCCATGAGTTGTTGCAACCGCGCCGAAAATTCAAAGCGTTTGACTTTGTCATCGGGTGTCAGGGCTTGTAGCAATTGTAAACGGTAAGGCTTCTGCTTTAGCCTTTTCCGTAAGATTTTCCAAACCGTCGGCTGTGGTACGTTTAGCTCCCTGCTTGCTTTATTCGTCGACTTCCGCAGGCTACGCGTGAAACTTGCCCGCACGCGTTCAACCGTTTCTTCGCTCACTGCAGGCCGACTTGTTGATTTCCCCTTACAGAGGCATCCAGAAGCTTTAAACTGCACATACCATCACCGAATGGAGTTAGCAGTTGGTGGATCTTTGTTGAACTTCGTCCTGAAGTGTCGTTGCACTGTTATGACTGACTGATGTGATTGCATTTCAAGCACGACGTATGCTTTCTCGGCTCCTGACGCCATTTTGTATCACTGCGCTCTCGAGCGGCAGAAACCTGAAGTGCGACTTCAGCCGAACAAAACTTTATGAGTTTTTCTACGTATCTGTAGTGTGTCGTGACCATATGTCAATGAATGGAGCTACAGTGAATTTATGAAATCGCTTCAATCATTTGTAATAGCCCTGTATTTACGTCACCAGACAAACTGAAGTTACAAGACACATCAAACTACGTCACCACTATTTATGACAACTTCTGATGGCTTCGGTACATTTTAGAACAAACTGAAGAACTTGATGGAGTGATAAAACTTTCCTTTGTTCCTGTGAACCAGCTACCTCATTCTCCTATCCTACACATGTTGATGTCCTGTGGGGCGTCAGATGTGGATGCCTCACAAAAGAAAATCCATTTAATCTGATAGAGGACATACACTCTTGTTGAAAGTGATGGAAATCAAACCTAGCTGGATTCTTTAAAATGTACTCTGTGAGGTTACAAGATAATTTTTTTGGAAACTGCTTTCAACTCAAAACTTAATTTTTCCTCAGGTTAATGTTAATTTATATTTACACCTATAGCATTACATTTAGCTATATATAGATACCTATCATTGCAAAACAAGCATCACGTATAATTTTCTTGGATTTAATAGTTCTGGTCCACGCACCATTACGTCAATACTAAATTTCTTCATACCTTACTTAAATTTGTAGTTGTAGGTCCCAACATCAAAATTTTTGTTTTACCAATAAGCTATTAGTTTAAATCGTATAAAAGTAAGCAATCAATTTTATTGTAGAATATGGTGACTGGTTTTGTTTTAATTTGTCATGTGATTTACAACAGTACTAACTACTTATGGAAATAGTTTGAAACTTTTAAACAGCATACTTTTTGGAGAATAATTAAGTCAAATTTAAATTCGTATTCTGAAAAAATTCTTAATTATAACCGACATTGTGTTGGACATCACTGAAAATAGTATAAAAAAAGGCTGCAAAATGACACCTTTCTCAGCTCCCTAACTCAAAACTTGTACAACGATTTTAAAAAGGTCTGTTCAAGCTTATTTGGCCAGTTTTTGAAAATTTTACATAGCCATATTTCAGAAACAGTTTGAGATAAACTGAAATTTGCTATTATTAGTCTCTGCACCCACTATGAATACACCAAACTTTAAAAAAATTAAAATGGTGATGATAAATTGGTTGTGGGGATGTGACATGGAATAGTACGGATCTGAGTGAATATTTATGCAGCTTCTTTCAGACAGTACTTCATTACATATAACTGCATCACCTGCAAAAAGTCTGAGTTTACTACCGCTGAAACAATTTATCTTGGTGCAAATCGATTTCAACTGATATCAGTCATCATTGGTGCATTTTTCTAACCGATGCCATAAGCAGAAGTACTGTCCTTGGCAGATTTCTATCATGGCGACTGGTTGCCACATTCTTTATAATTTTGTATTCCACGGTCGCTGCACAGCATGTATATGCTATACATTCAATAGTTCACAAGGTCATTCGTATACAAAGTGTACAGCAAAGTTCCCAACACACTTCCCTGTGGCACACCCAAAGTTACTTCAACATCTGATGACTATCCAAGATAATATGCTGCATCTTCCATTCCAGCCAAAATTTCTCGATGTCCCATATGATCACACTTTTGACAATAATCCTAGATGTAGAGCTGAGCCAAATGCTTTTTGAAAATCAAGAAATATTGCACCTACCTAACTGCTTTGGTCCAAACCTTTCAGTACAACATATGAGAAAGTGCGAGTTTCAAGTTATTGGAGTTTCCGGAATTCATGCTGGTTGGCCTGGAGTTGGTCATTCTGTTCGAGACATTTCATTATGTTTCAGCTCAGAATATGTTCTGAGATTCTACAACAAATTTATGCCAAGGATACTGGACAGTAGTTTTGTGGATCAGATCTACTACCCTTCTTGTCAACAGATGTGACCTATGCTTTCTTCCAATTACTGGACATGGGTTTTTGTTACAGGAATTGTAGTCAGAAAAGCAGCTAACTCTGCCACATATTCAGTATAGAATCTAGCAGGAATTCCATCACGATCTGGAGCTTGCTTTGATTTTTAATGATTGCAGCTGTTTCTCAACACCACTGACACTTATTTCACTCACCTTTTCAGTGGTATGATGATTAAATTTGAGTAGTTCTGGGATTTCCTTTGTAAAGGAACATTTGAAAATTGGGTTAAGCACTTCAGCTTTCACTTTTGTACCCTCAATTTCAGTTCTTGTCTCATTCACTAGAGACTCAACACTAATTTCAGCACCACTGCAAGTTTTACATACTACCTGAATTTCTTTGGGTTTTGTAAAAGCTTAACTAACAATGTTTTGCTACATTAGTCACTGAAGACTTTATGCATTTCTATCAAAAGCCAAATGTGTTTCATTCAGTATTTCCATCTATAGTCCTATGCTTTGTTTTACACCTATTGTGCAGTAATCTCTGTTTCTTTAGAAGTTTCTTTACAATGACATCATACCATGGAAGCTCCCTACCATTATGAACTGTTCTACTGTGTACATACATAAGTAAGTGCATGGTCAACTATTCTCTTAAATTTGAGCCAGATTTGCTCTACATGCTCCTGCCCTGTGCTTAATGTTTCAAGTTCCTCATTGAGATATGACATTACTGATTTTTTTATCTAGTTCACTTGTTTTAGTTGTCTTTTGTACTTCGGTAATCATTGTTGTCACAACCGTGTCATGGTCACTACTTTCGATGTGGACATCCTCGGCAAGGTCAGGTCTATTTGATGCCATTAAACCCAATATATTTCCATCACGAGTGGGGTTACTAAATATTTGTCCTAGGTTGTATACAGAGAAGGTATTTCGTAAAGTTTCACAGAATGTCTTATGTCCACCACTAACAGAACTATAATTCTCCCAATCAATTGCTGGAGGATTAAACATCCAATAATGACTACAATATGACTGGAGAGCTTACGTACAACTGAACTGAGATTTTCCTCGAAGGTTTTTGGTTACTTCATGAGATTAGTCTGGTGGGTGATAGAAGGGTCCAATTACCATTTTACCTGATACTGAGTCTTGCCCAAGCAATCTCAAGCTTCAATTTCTATCTCTGTGGATTTGAGTTTCTTGTCTACTTGTGACAAATACACTGCCCCCATTTCCCCATTAGCCTCTCCTTAAGCTATACAATTAAATTTTCCCCCCAAAAACCACTGTTATCAATTCCAGGTTTCAACCAGCTTTTTGTACCTAATGTCAGCTTCAATGCTTTTCAGGAGCAAATCCAGTACTTTGTTGTGAATGCTTCTGCAGTTAACCACTGGGATTTTAATGCTCTCACCTGTGAGAGGCATTTCTTTCTATCTTACACTGATACTTCTGAGTTTCCTAGAGCTACTGTTATCTAAATTGATCGAAGAGTCACCTAATTTAAAAAATTCCGAGTGCATCCCACACACAGCTACATGGGTAGCAGCATCTGATGTGTAGTGCACACCTCATCTATTTAGGAGGATCATACATTTCTCAATCCTATGGCGTGAGTCCAGGAAGTTGTTGCCTAGCTTGTCACAGAATCCTCGAAGTCTCTGGCTCAGTTCTTACACTCAACTCAGAACCAGGGAGCCATGATCAGTTGCCAAATAGTGCTCTGTCAGTGCCAACTTGTTGGGTACATTAGCCAAGAGTTCCATTAACGTTCTCAGCATTGATCTTTGCTGGTACATACTGTCTGTCCAATATACATCTTGCCACACTGGCATGGAATCTCATTTCCCCCAACCTTTCGTAAACCACAATCATCTATGATGCTCAGCATTAACGACTATATTTTGGTTGGTTTGGGGGATTAAAGGGACCAAACTGCCATGGTCATCGGTCCCTTTTTCCAAAGACAAAGAACACCCACAGAGAATAAAAACAAGGAACAGAAGACATCACAGACGATACAAAACAAGAGAAACGGAGACAAGGACAAGACAAAACGAACTAAAACCACACAGAGTGTGACGGTGGTTGGCCGACCATAGACAGAAAAAAGGAAAGGCCAACCACGTAGAAACACATTAAAAAATCAGTGTAAAACCATAGGCCAAAGGCCAGAATCAATACAAAACAATAAAATAAAACATAAACACTCAGAGTAAATGATAAAATCCCCCTGCCCGAATAAAACGTAAAACTAAGTCAGCCATAGTGGAGTCGTCTGTTAAAAGGGCAGGGAGCGTAGCAGGTAGCGCAAATGTCTGCCTGACCACAGCTAAAAGGGGGCAGGCCAGCAAAATGTGGGCCACTGTCAAAGCTGCCCCACAGCGACATAGAGGAGGGTCCTCCCGGCGCAGTAAATAACCGTGTGTTAGCCGGGAGTGGCCAATGCGGAGCCGACAAAGGACGACAGAGTCCCTGCGGTTGGCTCGCATGGATGACCGCCACACAGCCGTCGTCTCCTTGACAGCACGGAGTTTATTGGACATTGTCAGTTCGCGCCATTCATCGTCCCATAGCGCCAAGATTTTGCGGCGGAAGACTGCCCGCAAATCAGTCTCTGGGAGGCCAAGGTCCAGAGATGGCTTGCTGGTGGCCTCTTTCGCCAGGCGGTCAACATGTTCGTTACCCGAGATACCGACATGACCGGGGGTCCACACAAAGACCACAGAGCGGCCGCAACAGGCAAGAGTATGCAGAGACTCGTGGATAGCCATCACCAGACGAGAACGAGGGAAACACTGGTCGAGAGCTCGTAAACCGCTCAGGGAATCGCAACAGATAACGAAGGACTCACCTGAGCAGGAGCGGATATACTCTAGGGCACGAAAGATGGCGACCAATTCAGCAGTGTAAACGCTGCAGCCATCCTGCAAGGAACGTTGTTCGGAACGGTCCCCTAGAGTGAGCGCATACCCGACACGACCAGCAACCATCGAACCGTCAGTGTAGACAACACCAGAGCCCTGATACGTGGCCAGGATAGAATAAAAGCGGCGGCGGAAGGCCTCTGGAGGGACTGAGTCCTTCGGGCCCTGTGCCAGGTCCAGCCGAAGGCAAGGGCGACGAACACACCATGGGGGTGTATGCAAAGTAGCCCGGAAAGTAGGTGGAACAGTGAAAACCTGAAGCCCAGAGAGAAGCTCTTTGACGCGGACCGCTATTGTACAACCAGACCGGGGCCGACGATCTGGCAGATGGACGACCGATCGCGGGAACAGGAGACGATAATTTGGATGCCCGGGCGAGCTGAGAACATGGGCAGCATAAGTGGCCAGCAAACGTTGGCGTCGGAACCGCAGGGGAGGGACACCTGCCTCCACGAGTAAGCTGTCCACAGGGCTGGTGCGGAAAGCACCAGTGGCAAGGCGTATCCCGCTGTGGAGAATAGGGTCCAGCATCCGCAACGCAGATGGGGATGCTGAGCCATATGCCAGGCACCCATAATCCAGACGGGACTGGATTAACGCCTGGTAGAGCCGTAACAGGGTAGAGCGGTCGGCTCCCCAGCGGGTGTGGCTCAAACATCGCAGTGCATTGAGATGCCGCCAACACGTCTGTTTGAGCTGCCGGATATGAGGCAGCCAAGTCAACCGGGCATCGAAAACCACCCCCAAAAACCTGTGGGTCTCCACCACAGCAAGGAGTTCGTCGGCAAGATAAAGCCGCGGCTCAGGATGGACTGTTCGGCACCGGCAGAAATGCATAACGCAGGTCTTGGCTGCCGAAAACTGAAATCCATGCGCTACAGCCCAAGACTGCGCCTTACGGATAGCGCCCTGTAGCTGACGTTCAACAGCTGCAACGCCAGTAGAGCTGTAATAAAGGCAGAAGTCGTCAGCATACAGGGAAGCGGAGACAGAATTTCCCACGGCCGCAGCAAGCCCGTTAATGGCTATTAAAAACAGACACACACTTAAAACAGAGCCCTGTGGCACACCGTTCTCCTGGACGTGGGAGGAACTATACGAGGCCGCGACTTGCACGCGGAAGGTACGACACGACAGAAAATTGCGGATAAAAATCGGCAGAGGACCCCGAAGACCCCATCCATGGAGCGTAGAAAGAATGTGATGACGCCACGTCGTATCGTACGCCTTCCGCATGTCGAAAAAGACAGCGACCAGGTGCTGATGGCGGGAAAAGGCAGTACGGATGGCCGACTCCAGGCTCACCAGATTGTCGGCGGCGGAGCGGCCTTTACGGAACCCACCCTGAGACGGAGCCAGAAGGCCCCGAGACTCCAGTACCCAATGCAAGCGCCGGCTCACCATCCGTTCAAGCAACTTGCAAAGAACGTTGGTGAGGCTAATGGGACGGTAGCTGTCCACCTCCAGAGGGTTCTTTCCAGGTTTCAAAACGGGGATGACAATGCCTTCCCGCCATTGCGACGGAAACTCCCCCTCGACCCAAAGACGGTTGTAAAGATCGAGAAGGCGCCGCTGGCTGTCCACTGAAAGGTGTTTCAGCATCTGACAGTGGATGCCATCTGGCCCAGGAGCGGTATCAGGGCAAGCAGCGAGGGCACTGCGAAATTCCCACTCACTAAATGGAGCATTGTAAGATTCTTGGTGGTTGGTGCGAAACGAAAGGCTCCGACGTTCCATCCGCTCTTTAATGGAGCGGAAGGCCTGGGGGTAATTTGCAGAAGCGGAACTCATAGCAAAATGCGCTGCTAAGCGATTGGCAATGACGTCGGAGGCAGTACAAACTGCTCCATTCAGTGAGAGCGCAGGGACGCTGGCAGGTGGCCGATAGCCGTAGACGCGTCGAATCTTGGCCCAGACCTGCGAGGGAGTGACATGGAGGCCAATGGTGGACACATACCGCTCCCAGCACTCCTTCTTGCCTTGGCGGATAAGGAGGCGGGCCCGCGCACGCAGCCGTTTGAAGGCGATAAGGTGGTCGAGGGAGGGGTGTCGCTTGTGACGCTGGAGCGCCCGCCGGCGATCTTTAATCGCTGCAGCGATCTCAGGCGACCACCAAGGCACAGCCTTCCGCCGAGGGGACCCACAGGAATGGGGAATGGCAGATTCGGCGGCGGTAACGATGCCGGTGGTGACCGATTGAACCACCGCATCAATGTCATCGGTAGAGAGAGGCTCAAAAGCGGCAGTGGAGGAGAACAAGTCCCAGTCAGCCTTATTCATAGCCCATCTGCTAGGGCGCCCAGAAGAGTGGCGCTGTGGTAGTGACAAAAAGATCGGAAAATGGTCACTACCACACAGGTCGTCATGCACACTCCATTGGACAGACGGTAAGAGGCTATGGCTACAGAGTGAAAGGTCAATGGCGGAGTAGGTGCCATGCGCCACACTGAAGTGTGTGAAGTCGCCATCATTTAACAGCGAGAGATCGAGCAGCGACAATAAATGCTCAACGATGGCGCCTCGACCTGTTGCCACTGACCCACCCCACAGAGGGTTATGAGCGTTGAAGTCGCCCAATAGCAAGAAAGGTGGCGGCAATTGGGCGACCAGTGCAGCCAGGACATGCTGCGAGACATCACCATCCGGTGGAATGTAAAGACTGCAGACGGTAACAGCCTGTGGCGTCCACACGCATACAGCGACAGCCTCTAAAGGCGTCTGGAGAGGGACAGACTCGCTGTGCAGAGTGTGAAGGACATATATGCAGACGCCACCAGACACCCTTTCATAAGCTGCCCGGTTCTTGTAATAACCCCGATAGCCACGGAGGGCGGGGGTTCGCATCGCTGGAAACCAAGTTTCCTGGAGAGCAATGCAGAAGAAAGGGCGAAGGCTGATAAGTTGGCGGAGCTCAGCAAGATGGTGGAAGAAACCGCTGCAGTTCCACTGGAGGATGGTATTGTCCATGGCTGAGAAAGGCGTGACGGGACGGGGAAGGCAGATTACGCCGCTGGGTCACCTGCTGCCTCTGATTGAGCACCCGTGCTAGTGTTATCCATGGCGTCTGAGGGACCGGCGAGTTCTAGGTCCTCAGCGGACGCCAGGATCTCCACCTCATCCTCAGACGCAGAGCTGGAAGGTGGCGGTGGGGTGGCTGCCACCGCGAGTTCCTTGGGCTTAGAGCTCTTCTTCTTTGATTTCTCACGCTGCTCCTTGGGTTTAACTGGCTGGGAGGGCTTCACCGATTCAGTCTCCGGGACTGAGGAGGATCGTGAAGCCCGTCGACCAGCTGATTGCGGGCACTTACGCCACTGGCGGTCGTCAGCCTTCCCACTGGTGGAAACCTGGGAAGGGAGGGACCCGAGGGACCCCTTGCGAGCGTGAGAAGCCGAAGAAGTTGGACACTTCTCCGGCTTAGAAGCAGGGACGGACGTCCCTGATGGGGGGGATGGTGTTGCCCCTGAGGTAGGTGGCGCAGGAGCAACCCGGTGGGTAGAGCCCCCCACTGGCAAGGGGGCAGGAGGAGTCTTACTGGTTATCGAGCTGGCTGCAAGTCGTGAAACTGATGGGGCGAGCACAGGTGTTGTAGCGGCTGCGTAGGATGACGTCATTCGCACGGGATGTAATCGGTCGTATTTCCGCTTGGCCTCAGTATAAGTCAGTCGGTCCAGGGTCTTATATTCCATGATTTTGCGTTCTTTCTGGAAGATGCTGCAGTCTGGCGAGCAAGGCGAATGGTGCTCCCCGCAGTTGACACAGATGGGAGGCGGGGCACATGGAGTATCGGGATGAGACGGGCGTCCGCAATCTCGACATGTGAGGCTGGAAGTGCAGCGGGAAGACATATGGCCAAACTTCCAGCACTTGAAGCACCGCATCGGGGGAGGAATATAGGGCCTGACGTCACATCGGTAGACCATCACCTTGACCTTTTCCGGTAACGTATCACCCTCGAAGGCCAAGATGAAGGCACCGGTAGCTATCTGATTTTCCTTCGGACCCCGATGAACGCGCCGGACGAAATGTACACCTCTGCGCTCTAAGTTGGCGCGCAGCTCGTCATCAGACTGCAAAAGAAGGTCCTTATGGTAAATAACTCCCTGGACCATATTTAAACTCTTATGCGGTGTGATCGTAACAGCAACATCCCCCAACTTGTCACAAGCAAGTAACCGTCGTGACTGGGCAGAGGATGCCGTTTGGATCAGGACCGATCCAGAGCGCATTTTTGACAAGCCCTCCACCTCCCCAAACTTGTCCTCTAAATGCTCGACGAAGAACTGAGGCTTTGTTGAGAGAAAAGACTCCCCATCAGCTCTCGTACAAACTAAGAATCGGGGCGAATAAGTGCTACTGCCATCCTGAGATTTACGTTCCTCCCACGGCGTGGCCAGAGAGGGGAACGTTTTCGGATTGTACTTTTCAGCATTAAAGTGAGCCCGAGAACGCTTAGAGACTGCTGGCGGCTGGCCGCCAGCGAGAGATGATGTACCACGCTTCATTGCGGGTCATCCGCCCTGATGCCACCTACTCCGACCAAGGGCCCTCCCCACGGGCGCCACCCAGCCACAGCAAAGGCCACCTGGCAGGATGGCCATTGCCGGGAGTCCTGATGCCCCAGGGAGATGGGCATCTACTCCTTGGCATACGTGGGGAGTGAACGGCGCAGGCATCAGTAGAGCGATCCCTGTGTTGTCAGGGGGCTACAACCAAGAGGGTACATGGCGACCCCACCACAACGGACTGGCTACCGTGCTGGATCTTAGGTGCAAAAATGGCCAAGGTCGTCGTCACAGTTAAAAGAAACACTGCAGAGTGCAGCGTGGTAATCGCCCAAGAGATCGATAACGAGCGGGACACCATTGCAACGACGAGAAAGACGGCTATAGGTCTAATTGCACAAAGGATACAGTGCACCATATAAGGTGCCCTTCCCCAATTGGCTCGCTCTTCGGAATAATTTAGATAGATGGAGGTCAAACCCGAGAGGGGACCATCACATAAGGCCGAAACGTTTGAGACTCCTTTTAGTCGCCTCTTACGACAGGCAGATATACCGCGGGCCTATTCTAACCCCCGAACCCGCAGGGGGTGACTATATTTTATTGGGTGGTCAAAAGACAGTTCTTCCTCTGCAATTTTTCACTGTGCATCCAATTTTTCTTAACAGTATGCCACTGTACAGTTAAAAAAAGGCTGCCTTCTGCCTCAATACCCCTGTTCATCTCGACAAGGAGTAAAATAATGGGGGGACACAGAACGTGCCTAATTTCCATCCTGAGTAATTGCTTCTTTGGAAAAATTCTCAGGTGTTCCAGTTCTCAAGGAAGACTCGCTGCATCTGAACTGGTGCACGATCTGTGTGCTAGCTTTTTTTAGCATGTTATTCGTAGAGAAAGAGACAACACACCTTTTAAGATCAATGCTGAGGACACCAGTGCCACACACTACTAATGTATCCCTAGTCATCTATAACACAGCACTGCCTGATATTCGTGTGACGGAATGCGTATGTACCAGGATTTCAGCACAAACTTCGAAATACTGGAAGAATGTCGTTAGAGAGACCATTGAAATATGCACTGGGCCAATCTCGTCAACTGGGACTGAGGCTATAACCTCGGAAGGTTTGGAAATCAGCATTGGGTCTACTTAAGACACTTGACAAACTATGTTCTGCTGTCCAGGGCAGGAGGAGTAACTACATCAACACTACTGCAACCATGGTGGCCATCCAGGCTTTGCTGGTCACAGACAGACTCAGTCCTTCCTTGGTCACAGACATGTGCAATCTGATGCTGATCATGTAGATAACGGCTTGTGCAGGGAGAGGATGTAAGCTGACTGTGTGCCCATGGAGAACAGCCTGTCAGCACACCTGACAATGGTGACACAGCTGACTGCAGAAACATTGTGTCCTTTAGATACTATGAACCAGTAACACACCCATGGACTGTTCAATTATCTAAAACCCTGGGAGAAACTAAACAAATTTCTTTTTTTACTGTTTCAATCTCTTTCACTGGTCCCTCGCAATACATGAATGAGAATGCAGTGAACTGCTTTATACTAAACACAGTATTCTCACACCACATTCTAAACAAATTTCTCAAAGGGACTTGGGGTGAGAAACCACAATCTCGTGGATTAAACTTTGTGAATATATAAATAGACCCAGGTTTATCGGAATCTTATGTTCAAAATGTTTTAAAGTTTCTACTAATACATACATCGTAACTAAAAAAAAACAAGAGCCACAAATATCTGAGACAGTACATTACCCAGGTGCTCACAGTGCCAACTACCACTCACCTCTGTACACCAACAAGACCATTAGACTATTTGCAATTGTGTCGGGCACATTTAGCCAGGAATCTCATTGGCTAGGGTAGAATTTTCTTCAAGTGATCAGTCCCACTTCAAACTAAGGTGCAGTTATTAGCAAAGATGTTTCTGGAGATACCCCAGACAGCAGTGGGTACCAATCTGACTGTTGCCCGCCATATGGTCCAACTAACAGGAGTGATAGTCTGGGTTGCAACTCATTTCTTAGCAGGGGTCCTTCGGTTGTCATCACAGCCTTACAGCACAGAGGTGCATCATCAATATTCTACACTGCATTTTGTTGCCTGTCATGGCAAGCCACCTGTGGCTTAAATTTCAGCAAGATAAAGCCTGCCCACACACAACAAGAGTGTCTGCTGCTTCTCTTTGTGCTTGCCACAATCCTACCTTGGTCAGTCTCCACAACTGAGAAGATTTGGAGCATTACGGGCAAGGCCCTCAAACCATCTCGGGATTTTGACTGTCTAAGGTGCCAAATGGACAGAATTTGGCATGATCTCTCAGGACAACATCCAACAGCCCTATCAATAATGTCAAGCTGAATAACTTTCTTGTATAAGGCCCAGATATGGACCAACGTATTACCGACTTGTTCAATTTGTGAAGTTCTCTCTCTTGAATAAATCACCCAATTTTTCTGAAACTACAATCACTTGTTTGTCTGTATATGTTCGTCACATCTAAATTTCCAAAAGGCCTACATCTAGTTCACTGGATGGGAAATTATCTCACTATTTAGTGAGAGGCCGCTATCATATCCACTGAAGCATTTTGTTTGGTTTAATACGTAAGTTCACACAGCTATTTACAATCGGATTGTACAAAACAAAACTTAGTCCTGTTAATGGTAAAATACTCTTCGGAAGTGTGTTGGGCCCCTTTATTATATTTTGTATTAATGTCTAGTAGTAGACAATATTAATAGTAATCTTAGACTTTTCACAGGTGAATGTCAGCTATAATACGAGGTGCATTCAAGTTCTAAGGCCTCCGATTTTTTTTCTAATTAACTACTCACCCGAAATCGATGAAACTGGCGTTACTTCTCGACGTAATCGCCCTGCAGACGTACACACTTTTTACAACGCTGACGCCATGATTCCATGGCAGCGGCGAAGGCTTCTTTAGGAGTCTGTTTTGACCACTGGAAAATCGCTGAGGCAATAGCAGCACGGCTGGTGAATGTGCGGCCATCGAGAGTGTCTTTCATTGTTGGAAAAAGCCAAAAGTCACTAGGAGCCAGGTCACGTGAGTAGGGAGCATGAGGAATCACTTCAAAGTTGTTATCACGAAGAAACTGTTGCGTAACGTTAGCTCGATGTGCGGGTGTGTTCTCTTGGTGAAACAGCACACGCGCAGCCCTTCCCGGACGTTTTTGTTGCAGTGCAGGAAGGAATTTGTTCTTCAAAACATTTTCGTAGGATGCACCTGTTACCGTAGTGCCCTTTGGAACGCAATGGGTAAGGATTACGCCCTCGCTGTCCCAGAACATGGACACCATCATTTTTTCAGCACTGGCGGTTACCCGAAATTTTTTTGGTGGCGGTGAATCTGTGTGCTTCCATTGAGCTGACTGGCGCTTTGTTTCTGGATTGAAAAATGGCATCCACGTCTCATCCATTGTCACAACCGACGAAAAGAAAGTCCCATTCGCGCTGTCGTTGCGCATCAACATTGCTTGGCAACATGCCACACGGGCATCCGTGTGGTCGTCCGTCAGCATTCGTGGCACCCACCTAGATGACACTTTTCGCATTTTCAGGTCGTCATGCAGAACTGTGTGCACAGAACCCACAGAAATGCCAACTCTGGAGGCGATCTGTTCAACAGTCATTCGGCGATCCCCCAAAACAATTCTCTCCACTTTCTTGATCGTGTCGTCAGACCGGCTTGTGCGAGCCCGAGGTTGTTTCGGTTTGTTGTCACACGATGTTCTGCCTTCATTAAACTGTCGCACCCATGAACGCACTTTCGACACATCCATATCTCCATCACCACATGTCTCCTTCAACTGTCAATGAATTTCAATTGGTTTCACACCACGCAAATTCAGAAAACGAATGATTGCACGCTGTTCAAGTAAGGAAAACGTCGCCATTTTAAGTATTTAAAACCGTTCTCATTCTCGCCGCTGGCGGTAAAATTCCATCTGCCGTACGGTGCTGCTATCTCTGGGACGTATTGACAATGAACGCGGCCTTATTTTAAAACAATGCACATGTTTGTATCTCTTTCCAGTCTGGAGAAAAAAAATCGGAGGCCTTAGAACTTGAATGCACCTCGTAAAGTAAGTCTGAAAAAAACCTATGCAAATATTCAGTTGCACCTTCAAAAAATTTCAAAGTGGTGCAAAGAGAGGCGACTTGCTTTAAATGCTTAGATCATAGTACTGTGCACTTCACAAAACGAGGAACTGTAGTATTTTATGTCTGTAATAACAAAGAGTCTGTCAGCTCATACAAATATCTGAGTAATATTGTCAGGGATATGAAATTAAACACAGGTAAAGCAGATGGTAGGCTTCATTTCCCTGGCTGGCTACTATGGAAATCGCTCAAAAAGAGAGATTACATAGGAAATACTTGTGCAACCTAACTTAAGCTCCTATTACACGAAGCGCCTAAAATTTACACCTATGTTCCTGGCGCACATGCGCAGTAGACTGTATGCACGAAACGCAAATAGAACCATCTTATCTCTTGTAAAGTCGTTCGTTCTACTGCGCGAAACACAAGGAGGAACATGTGACATACTGGAACGTCATTTGTTCAAATTATTTATGTCAGCTCCAGGTACCTATTTAAGAAGAAATTGGTTTTATCATTATTTATTATGTAATCGTTATTCTATTACGTATGTTACTACTGACCTGAATTACAGACTCAACAGTTAGTTTTATATTACAACACTTTGTTACACACGTACATGTATATCTAAATTAACATTTTGCCCATGGAGGACCCACTGTTTTTGAAGCTATTGCCCTGTCAGTAACAGTAAATCTTCAGATTAGGGCAGAATGACGACGAAAACAAAAAGCCAGATGTTGCCGAGTTCGACCCAGGCTGAAAAGAAAGTACGAAGGCAGGGGATTATATTGCTTATGAAAGAACTGAGCCCTGTAGATCTGCAAGAATTTCAGAACTTCACAAGGATGAACATAGGCTGTTTCGAGAAGCTGCGGTCTATGATGGAAGATGGAATTAGCTAGTGTGACACAGTCATGCAGGATGCTATCTCACCCTCTCGAAAGTATGTATTAATTCATATGTTTATATGTAATGCGATCATACCAGCCTAGACCACTGATAATACCAGTACATGCCCAGTTATGTTGCAGGCTGGTTGTAATATTACGTTTCCTGGCAACTGTGGAATGTTTTAAGAGTGTTTTTTAGCCACAGAATAGCACAGCCCACCATTTTAAAAGTACTTGTGGGTGTATGCACTGCAATTTGCAACACTTTAAAGAACCAATACTTAAAAGTGCACTCGTGTTATTTTTCCAAATTTGGAAAATGGAATGCGATGTGCTACTCAGAGTTTTGCAGTCCCCGCCTGTCGCACTGGGCGAAACTGCACAGACTTTCTCGCTATCAGTGCCAATTTTGCTTTCCTGGCATGCTAAAATAAAACAAGAGATACAATTAAATCAAATATGAACTTTTGTAAGCTAAGGCATTACGATACAAACTGAAAATCACCGTGTAACTTTACATGCTTATTACTCAGAAAGAAACGATTGCCAACGTACTGTTGTACGATACAGAGGGTGCTACATACACCTTTCCTCACTGTATGCCTGAATTAAGATGCTTAACGCCTCTTTGCTCCATTTCATTTCTATAATACGAAGTAATCAAAAGAAAGAATGTTTTCACAATTAGCTAGGATAAAAGAAAGCCTACTGGCAAAAAAAAATTTTCTGCATTTATGAAAACCTACTACTAGGAAGTGTGGGGGGGGGGGGGGGGGCAAAAAAAAAAAAAAAAAAAAACAACAAAGCCGGAAAATCCCCAACATGAAAATCTGAAATTAGCTACTAGCCACCGAACAATACGCAAATAACAAGCAGAAAGCACTGCAGTACACCCTTCTGCGCACATGCAAATTATCGCTACCTTGTGTGCATGTGCGGATTCACTGCAGTTTAGAACTGCTCTCTATTCAGCAGTTTAGAACTGCTCTATTCTGGTGCGCGGATAGTGTGTCTTCTAATTTTTGTAGTTTCAGCTGTTCTACCACTATGTGGCTGTTGTGGTAGACCAGTACCTTTCATGGCGGATCGTCATGTAATACATGCTTTAGAATATTGGTCGCGCACGTGTGTGTGTGTGTGTGTGTGTGTGTGTGTGTGTGTGTGTATTACCAAACAGATCTAACAGCGGTATGGTATGTGTACCATGGAGAGCAATGCAAATGGTCACAGGTTTGTCCGATTCATGGGAGTGGCATGGAAATGCTGAAGAAACTGAACTAGCAGATGCTTGAATACAGACAAACTATCCCACGAAAGACTACTTACAGGGAATCTTGAGGACACAGACTAAATACAGTGCGCAGTCACTGAAACAGTCATCTTCCCACACTCCCATACGCATACACAACAGAAGCAGCTCTAATAACTGGTACAATGGGAAGTACTCTCTATGATGCCCTTCACAGCAGTATGCCAAGTATGGAGGTCGATAGAGATACGTTTTTCAATCAGCTATTGATTAACTCTAATATAGATTATAAGATTCAGTCAATTGGAAAGCAAATGCTGTTGAACAGCTCCTCATTATGTTTAACTGTTCCATGTATATATGGTCTTAAATATCACACATAAGATCTGTTCAGAAAATAGCACCTTGCAAAAACAAAATAAGAGCACAAAGCAGACTAAAACAAGATCAATTCTTGTTACTTTTTGAACACATCACATAAGTGTTAGTGTACTACACCATATTCTTTAACAAACCTGATCTTTGGACTTGAATGCCTGAAAAACTGCAGGAACTTTGGTATTAGAACATTGAGAGGGCGATTTAAAGCATCACTGTCCAACAGTTCTGATGAATCTTCACAAATTTTCTGCAGTGCACCAAATGCTCCCTGTAAAATAAAAACAGGTTGGTTAATATTTAAAGTACAGTATTCTGTTAAGTGTTTTACATCCTTTGTCAGAAAGATGTAAGCTGCTCCTAGAAACAATGGCTACTATCAGAAATTCACTTTTGCTACAGAACTGGGTGGTATCTTGCTTTCTGCTGGAGGTGTTTTGTAGTCTAGAAATTGCGCTTCACTGAGAAATCACTTTCATGTTGTGACATTATCACAGTGTTACACCATGTTGCTACTTAAATTACAACATTTACAAGCCGTAAGCTTAAAGTTTTGTAATGCAAAAAATTTGTCAATAACAAACAAATATTAAGATCTAATTCTTAAACCTAATTTAAGCAGCACATTACTCTCTCACAATATATTGTTTATTTATTAAATGTCTGCTACATATACCCTATTTAGTTGTAGCTGTTTTGTTCTGACCGTGCCTCACTGCAGTCCACATTCATCAAAACTTTCATACAACAAATAGGAAACATTGCAATATCGGAAACCATTCTAGAGAACTTGACAATGTAGAAGTTTGAGAATGGAAGCAACACAATTGTCAGCATGAATTAGGATACATAGCTATTCACCACACAGCAGAAACACACAACCTAAACATATGGCCATGGTTGCCTCTGGGCACTTTGACCCCACTAGGGCAAGTAGCAATATTGACTGGCGTGTGTAATTTGGGGATACACAAGTGGCATAGGTTGAGGAGAGGTGGAGAGAGCAGGGCATGAATTGGGGGGAGGGGGGAGGGGGGAAGAAAGGGGAGAAAGGGGGGGGGGGAAAGACGACCATAGATCTGCCTGTAAATGTGCTCAGATGTGATGAGGACAAGATGATGGGCTAGTAGATGAAGCATTGGGAGAGCTGTACTTGGGGGAGGGGGATCATAAAAAGGGAAAGGACTGTACATGTACGTTGTACAGATAAAGGGGGTGTGGAAATAGGAAGCTGAAGCCGAGGGGGGTGGGGGAAGAAATGGGAACGAAGTATATGTGGCAAAGAGTTTCCATCTCCACAATTCAAAAAAGCTTGTGTTACTGAGAAGGATCCAGACGACATGGACTATGAAGTAGTAACTGAAGTAAGCACACTGTGCTGGGTTGCCACTCACTCAGCGACTGTATGCTCCAGCTGTCTCCCTTTGGTGGTGGCCATTTATTCAGCCACGCAGCTTGTTAGTGGTCACACTCATGTAGAATGTGACATAGTGATTGCAGCTGAGTAGGTAGCCCTACCTTTGATGGGACAGAAAAAGCCTGTCACAGGACCGGAGTAGTCAGTAGTGGATCTATGGGACATGTCTTTCATGGGGATACAAGCCGCTGCAAATAACATCAAACATAAAGCAAGTACAGCATTAGTGAGAGAAAGGATTTGTTTCAGTTAGCGTGAACTGGATTTCGTATTGAAGGACATGTATTATCTTCATTGAGAATTAGCAGCAAGACTGTCTACTTTGTCTTGAAACTGGGTGGATGGTGCGACATGGGACAAATCAAACTGGAGCCATGACAAGGCTACGGCAAGGCAAATGGCCAAGTTCCAATGAATTTCAACACAGATGCTGGAGGAAGTTCCTACTCTACAATCCGTTATTAACTTCACAAGGAAACCTATAGATGACGCGACTATGCCTGTATTAGCAAGAGGTCTCAATTTTGCTCCTAAACCTGCTTCACCACAACTACTGGACTTTATCAGTTCCATCGAAGAAGCTGTCCATCGTCTCGGTACAGATGAAGCCGAGTAAGTGCGCCGGGAGTCTTGTCTTGTGTGTTAACAAGAGCTACACTGCTGAAGAGCAACAGCTTGCCTACGAAGAGGGCAGCAATCCGGAACTTGCAAGCACACCCGGATACAGTGGTACTTAAATCCGACAAAGGTAAAGCTACTGTTTTAATGCTACAGGAGGACTATACTAATAAGATCAATGTTTTATTAAGTGAATCAACATACTGCAAAATTTATAAGGATCTTATTACCCGAGTGGTGCAGAAAACAGCAGAACTACTGACTAACAGTTACTTACCAAAGGAGATAATTAAGAAACTGAAACCAAATAGTTCAGATTGACCTAGGCTATATGGATTGCCAAAGATCCACAAGGATAACGTGCCATTGCGTCCAATTGTGAGTAATATTGGAACAGCTGCCTACAAAATGTATACGGGGACAAGGAAAACAAATTCCCGGATTATTCCTGGATATCCCGATTAAAAAATATGCATTTTCCCGGGCGAAAATACGCTTTTTCTGTGCTAAGTGACAGTTGGTTTTCTGTAGATTTTTCCCTTGGAACTGTAAAACTTATCAGTCCTTTGAATGGTTAAGGTTTTTTACACTTGCGTAGAACTTCCCGGGGAGGGGGGGATAGTTTTGGAAAGACTTTTAATGAAAAAAAAAGGAGAGAAGTTTTGGAGAGACCTTTGATTTGCAGCAACATATACAATGCATATTTTTGTATTACAAAAGTATAAATTCTAATTACACCAAACACAGCGAGTTAGTTTCTGGAGCGTTGAAACCGAGATTGCGACGTCCAATTATAATCCAATTATATCTCATGCCACATGATCTCGCCAGCCGATGACAGCAGATATTCAGAGCATAGGACACGTGTTAAAGTCAGCCGATAGCAAGATTACTGGTTACATAGCGCGAACACACAAATAGGAAAAGTTAAGAGTTTACATTAATATACATAGTATAGCTACAAGAAAAGCTAAGCTACCACATATAATATTGGTCTCTAAGATTAACAAGCTACAATAGAAGCTAAGCTTTGACATGTAATATTGATCTTTTTTGTGTGTGTAATACTTTAAGATACACAACACAAATGTGCCAGTAAATTTAAAATTATGACATAAAAGTCTGGTCTTCTGGGTTCGAAATTCTTGTAAGTGGCTCGTCCTCAAAGTGTTCAGTTTTGAACGCGCTGTGATTTACAAATTCATCCTACTTTCTCACACATAACATAAGTCATCTTGCGTAAAAAGAAATTTATTTTGAAAGTGACGCTTTTCGAACCACCATTCGCAATACTACCCGGAGACTGTCAGAAATAAGTTCTATTTAGCAGTTGCCAGAGTGTACCAGAAAACAGGCATTATTGCACGTGCGGAGCTGCATTGGTGTAGGAGGTCTGCATGTTTCTATGTATAAAGCACTAAGACAGCTTACAATACACCATAAAAGAAACAGAGCATCAGAGTATACTCCCAAGAGCATCGGAATTTCATAAACCATACTAAAATTCATAACAGCTTGAAGTGCACATTGTTTTTTTCCAGATTCACGATGAAGTAGGTCCCATCTGACATTAAGCTTTTCAGTGTGGTTTTTGGGATGTAAATTTTCTTAAACAGTACCAGTATTGTACAATCTCATTTTTAGTTCTTTACTATGGCATAATGCCATACACGGCAGATGATGATAACGTGCACTTGAAATTCAGCGAACAGTTGGAACTAGTCAATACTGTGGAATGAAATCACTTCAAATAAAATGACTGCCTTAATAAAGTCAAATTTCTTTAGCAAACTTGTAAAAATAATTTCACTGTTCTGCAAGGCTATTAATACTTGACTTAACAACTTAGAAATTCAATAAAACCAGAAAACAAACTAATAATATATTTTTGCCCTCCATGATTATGTGAATGTATTTTAAGTCACTTGATAGTTCCCGGCCACAGAAATCAGTTTTGTTTTCATTTGACGTGGGAGCTGTAAACGAAGAGAAGCAGCGAAATCACTTACACGCAAACACGGATCATGTGGAGACTAACCCCCTCCCCCCCACTACAACTCTAACAACTCTGCGAATGCGCGAATCTGCCAGCTAGGGCACGCGAGAAAAATTTTTTCTCGTTTGCATCTGGCTGCTACTGCCGATACAGCTAAAGCCACACTTCATGTAGCAGGAAGCAGGAGAAGGTATTGCTCATACCCTAGTCAACTGCGCATGCGCATGAGCCTGCTAGCAACTGGTCAAACAAACCTAAGGTTAACAGTTGTGAGGTCATGCTCATAGCAAGCAGTTTATTGTTACGAAGAATTACAGTGTCTTTGCCCTATGGCCTTTTGACATATTTTTGCTATTTGCAAACGCTTGTGTGCACGTTGTTTTGTTGTTGTAAATGGCGCATTTCCCTTGCTACTAAAGTTTTATTTTTTTTCCCCTCTCGTTTATATTTTATTGCTGTAGCATCATTCTCCAGCAGCAGGATACAGTAACATTCTTTGCTAGATAATCAATTCTTACCAGTCAAAATTATAAAAATTTAACGGAAAGCTAAAACAATGAAAAATTCCCGGAATTCCGAAAGATTCCCGGGTTTTTCCCAGTTTTTTCCCCAGATGAAAAAATTCCCGGTTTTTTCCCAGATTTCCCGGGTCGTATACACCCTGGCCTATGACTTAGCAAAGTAATTAGCGTCTTTTCTCAAACCAATGATAGGAAAGTGTCCACATCATAAAGAATTCTAGTGATTTCATCAGCAGACTTACGTTATTGCAGTTTCTATGTAGTTTCACTTTTTACAAATGTACCTCTTGTGAACTCACTACATCTCATTGGCAATAAGTTTGGAGCTGACATTACAGCACTGTTTGAGCACATCCCCTCCTCTAAATATTTCTTATTTAATGAGTTTCATGAGCAATTAGATGGTGTCGCCATGTGGAGTCCTTTGTCAACCCCTGGTGACCAGTCTTTTATGGAAAATTTTGAGAAGCGAGCACTCGCCTCAGCCACATTTAAACCAATAGTATTTTGGCGATGTGTTGACGATACTTTTATAGTTTGGCCTCATGGTTTGGACTGTCTGCAAGAGTTCCTACAACATCTGAACTCCATATATGAAAACAAACTTTACTATGGAGTTGGAGAAGGACTGATGCCTGCCATTTTTAGATGTCTTGGCGCGACGTAAGAGCGATGGCACATCTGGTCATTCAGTATATAGAAAGCACACTCACATAGACCTTTACTTGAAAGCCGCTAGTTTCCACCATCTGGCACAAACGATGGGTGTTTTGAAGACATTGATTCACCAAGCCCATATCATCTCTGACCCTGATAGTTTGCAAATGGAACTGGAACACTTGCAGACAGCATTTCTGAAGAATGGGTATTCGTCCCAGCAAGTGGAGAGAGCGGTGCAGAGCTGTAAACGACGGAACAAAGAGGAGGAAGCGGCCTTTAAAAAGACTGCCTATGTACCACATATTGGTAATATTTCGGTGCAAATATAAATTGGGAGCAATCTTTTGCCCACTTGCAAAAATTTCATCGCTGTTTGGATCTGTCAAAGATGGCCTAGAGCTACGCAAGGCAGGTGTTTACAGGATTCCATGTGAATACAGCAAATCTGATACAGGGCAAACGACGCATACTGTGCAGGATCGCACTGTAGATCATCAGTGGGATACTCACCTCCTTCAACCTTGTAAGTCTGCCATCGCTGAACACTATTTCCACTGGTCATGTCATGAGTTACAGTGAGACAAAAATTGTGGCCCTTACGAGTAACTTTTGGAGTTTTATTATTAATGAATCCGTGAAAATACGACTGTCTGACAGCGAGTCTCTTATTAATCGAGATGATGGTTTTCAGTTTAATTCAGCATGGAATCCAATCATTGAAAAACTTTTGTGTCCTCTGTAGCCAGCGTAGTTCTGTGGTGGCACCGCAGGAAGACAATCGATTTGATATTGATGCAGTGAGTTTTCACCACAAGCTGCACTGCAGAATCAAATGCGCTCAAGCAGCGCATGCACAATGCCAAATGAATCCACTTCGCATGTACCGGCAGGGCCTTAAATACCAGAGCTCAGTGTGTTTTCACCAGTATCACCTGAAGTATGAACTACACTCATTGTGTTTCCAAATTAAATATATGTCCAAATCAAACACTACTGAATCATAACTACCAATACTTCCTATGTTTAACTGATTCATTCCATGGCATCCAAGCCCGAGAAGAACCTCTGTTCAAAATAACTTCGTAAAAAAAAACACAAACTAATATGAATGGAGAATATATGCTATTCTGCAGTTTATCTGATTTTATGAACGTGCAGTTTCCCTATGAAAGCATTAATTCCCAAGAAACTCATTCACTCTACCCTTCCATTATGGTTAGCTGACCCAGGTGGTTCCTGCACTCTTCAAAGTGTGTATAACTTTGATAGATTACAGAGTTCTGGCCTGAGCCATATGTATGCAGCGATTTTATGGAGCAAAGTTTATGTTCCTGCATTTAATATTAGAATTTGCAAGAAGGATGGCTTCTAAAAGCATGTTTTTGGCATTGTCACTTTGCTCGAAGCAATAGTTTTTGATTGTCTAAAAGGAAAGATTCTAATTATGCCATGTGTATAGTAAACTACGTTAGGTTTTGTTTCTTATAGCAACAGTGAAAGACTTCGGAGGTAAAACAGTCAGTCATTACCCTATCCTGAATTGCAATATGAGCACACCTCACACACACCGACTGCCATTTCCAGAGGCAATGGTCTGTGTGTGTGTGTGTGTGTGTGTGTGTGTGTGTGTGTGTGTGTGTGTGTTTTCCTTTTTTGAGGTAGGCTGACCAAAAGCTAAACGTGTAATATTCTTTTCATTGTGCCTGACTGCACCTCAACATGTCATCTTTACGGTGAGTAGCAATCTATCCTTTTCCTTATATTGTTGATATACTGAAAGTTTGTGACATCATAGCAGAATTACCTCAAAATTTAATCTTCTTTGAAATAACGTAGTGACCTCCTCTGATGTACATACTCCAACATTAAGCAAACTCTTTTTGATAGTTTGTACGTAAATTTTCGAAATTTGGCTCGCTCCATGTGCAATCAACTTCTTTGCAGGAAACTGCAGTTCCCACACCAATGGCTGAATTCTGTTTTACCACTGAGTGATACATGTTCTATCGTTTTGGACTAAAGCTCAAGAATCACTCTGGTTGGAAAGCCATGTGACACAATGTACAATTACCCATCAACTGTTTGTCTCACTGATAACGCTCATGTTATTTCGCACAAGTCTCTCAACATTTTGGCAACATGACCATTATCTGAGAAGGTAATGAACACAGTCATTCATGTCTTCGATACTCATATTTCTCCTCACCACACTTTTTCTTCCAGCACTAGAGTTAAATGTCCATACTTATGCAACAGAAACACTCAAACACAGGAGGAGCTTTTTCTCTTTAGAACAACTGATTTCACCCAGTTGAACAATGTTTTTTGATTTGGTTACTGATCGTCATCGTTGCAAATGCGTTATCAGTCTAGCTGGGACTCTTCGCTGATGAGATATTGGCAACATTTTGACATTTTGCTGACCAGATGGTACACTGCCTCACACTGTTTTAAATGTGTTGAACTTTGACAGCACTGACATGATTTTCACCATAATGGTGACATCTAACACTTTCGGCAAAATTTTGAATCTGTAGCGCAAGATTTTCAACTTTAGCTAACTATAGAAAAACCGAATCATTATATCCAACATTCTTAAAAATGCTGCATTAAAGTTAATTTACCTGCTTCTGATCGTTGCTCTTGTATGACTTAATTTGTTCAACATTCCATGTGTTACCTCAGTGACAGATTTTGCATTTAATTTTCATCTACTGATGAGGAAATCAGAAACAAAGCCTTCTTACTCTCTTACCCAGGCTTTCATGACCATACTGTCTGTTTTAGCCAGCTGACTTCTTGTTGCAACAGTAAAAATTCCATAAACCTTGAGAACTGCAGTCATCAGAAATTTACAGATTTGACAATTCTTCCCATCTAATTTCATTGTGACTCACAGAAATTTCTTCAGCCATTTTAGAATGCTTTTTGATCGAGCACGTCATGATCCCGATACCAAATTTTGCATAGTAAAGGCAGGTTACAATCCTTTTCTGAGTAACTTCTCGTGGTACAGGAAGTTGTCCAGTATCTCAGGCAAATCATGAGAGGTCTCATCCCATAACTTGAGGTATTAGAAGATTTGCAAAGGGAAATAACATTTTTGTATCAGCAAAATGTCTTACTTGACTGCACTACATTTTTTAACAACGGTTTATTTAAACAGTAAGAAAACACATACAGTTCTAAGCAACTATTGAAGACTTGATGAATCAAATTGGAGAGGAAAACTGATAGTGCAACTTCCTTAAATTAAGGAATCAGTTGACAGGCTACATCCGGTGGCATCAACGAGTAGTTGATTTTGTAATGAAGGGAAGAGTGGGGGATGAGGAGGTAAATATTTAGAGGGAGACAATGCAAGCAGGTTCAAGTGGATGTAGGAATACATAATGCCGAGATGGATTTTTTCCCTTCAATTGTACTGTGAAACCCTACTTCTTGTCATATTTCATGATTCTACATCAACGGGAAGTACACTAAAGGTTTTGATGAGTGAGTTTACAAGTAACAAAATATGCAACACAAATGGCTGTACCTTTTGACTGCACTGACTCTGAAGGTAATATCCATTACATTGCCAAGAGACAATAGACCTTAATAAATGACAAATTTCAACACGAAACATCTATCCGTTCTTGAGAAAAAAGGAGTCTTAAGAGATGGACAGACAGACAGACAGACAGACAGACAACAAAGCCATCCTATAAGGGTTCCGTTTTTACCAATTGAGGTACAGCACCCCAAAAATTATTAAATTTGTTGCAGAATGTACAAATTGTATAATGTATGGCTACTTTAGCACAACACTGAGATGCACATTCCTGCCCGTTCCCCTCTGTACGCACTGCTTGAAAATGATACAGCACATTTTGTTTCACAGAGGAAGACTGCACTGTAGTTCCTTCTCTAGATTGTCACACAGATGACAAAATGGTAGCTATCGAAATAGATGACAGAGGAATAGAGAAACAATTAAAATCTCTCAAAAGAGGATAGGCCGCTTGTCCTGATGGGGATACCAGTTCAATTTTACACAGAGTACGCGAAGGAACTTGCCCCCCTTCTTGCAGCGGTGTACCAGAGGTATCTAGAAGAGCGCAGCGTTCCAAAAGATTGGAAAAGGGCACAGGTTATCCCCATTTTCAAGGAGGGACGTCTAACAGATGTGCAGAACTATAAACCTATATCTCTCACATCGATCAGTTGTAGAATTTTGGAACACATTATGTTCGAGTATAATGACTTTTCTGGAGACTAGAAATCTACTCTGGGTTTCGAAATAGACAATCATGTGAAACCCACGCTATTCGTCCACGAGACTCAAGAGGGCCATAGGCATGGGTTCCCAGGTAGATGCCATGTTTCTTGACTTCCGCAAGGCATTTGATACCGTTCCCCTTGTCGTTTAATGAACAAAAGAAGAGCACAGGGACTATCAGACCAATTGTGTGATTGGATTGAAGAGTTCCTAGGCAACAGAACACTGCATGTCATTCTCAATGGAGAGAAGTCTTCCGAAGTAAGAGTGATTTCAGGTGTGCCGCAGGATCGTTGCTATTCACAATATATATAAATGACCTTGTGGATAACATCGGAAGTTCAATGAGGCTTTTTGCAGATGATGCTGTAGTATATCGTGAGGTTGTAACAATGGAATATTGTACTGAAATGCAGTAGGATCTGCAACAAATTGACACACGGTGCAGGGAATGGCAATTGAATCTCAATGTAGACAAGTGTAATGTGCTGCGAATACATAGAAAGAAAGGTTCTCTATCATTCAGCTACAATATAGCAGGTCAGCAACTGGAAGCAGTTAATTCCATAAATTGGAAGAATCCTAAGGAAATGCAGTCCGAAAACAAAGGAAGTAGGTTACAGTACACTTGTTTGCCCACTGCTTGAATACTGCTCACCGGTGTGGGGTCCGTACCAGACAGGGTTGATACAAGAGAGAGAGAAGATCCAATGGAGAGCAGCACACTTCATTACAGGATCATTTAGTAATCATGCAACCGTTATTGAGATGATAGATAAAGTCCAGTGGAAGACTCTGCAGGAGAGATGCTCAGTAGCTCGGTACGGGCTTTTGTTGAAGTTTCGAGAACATACCTTCACTGAGGAGGCAAGCAGAATATTGCTCCCTCCTACTTATATCTCGTGAAGATACCATGAGCATAAAATCAGAGAGATTAGAGCCCACACAGAGACATACCGACAATCTTTCTTTCCGCAGACAATACGAGACTGGTATAGAAGCGAGAACCGATAGAGGTACTCAAAGTACCCTCCGCCACACACCATCAGGTGGCTTGCAGAGTAGGGATGCAGATGTAGATGCTGCCACATAGTGCACTGTGACAACTTGGGAGAGGGCAAGGCAGGGCACACATCATGAGCAACGCTCACCCGAACAGACATGTAAGGACAGTTGAACTACTTGTACACTAACTTGCTTACTCACTATCACTCTTCATTACAAAACTACTGATATCCGAGTGCTGCTGCAGGTAACAGCTAGTCTAAAACATGTACAGTATCTTAATGCAAGTTAAAAAATTTTATTTAAAGACTCTGTACAAAATGAATGGTGGGTGTGACTATTTCCCATCTGTTTAGCAATTTTGTCACTGGATAATATTCTATAAGATATTGTCAATTGTTGTTGACATTCACTTGTACATTTTCTTTTGGTGAGGTATACCTTATAAAGTGAAATAATGTGTACCGTATTTACTCGAATCTAAGCCGCACTTTTTTTCCGGTTTTTGTAATCCAAAAAAACCGCCTGCGGCTTAGAATCGAGTGCAAAGTAAGCGGAAGTTCTGAAAAATGTTGGTAGGTGCCGCCACAACTAACTTCCGTCGTCGAATATATGTAGCGCTACGCAGGCATGCTTCGCAGGCACAAAGCCAAATACTGGCACCAAAACCTCTGCGTCAGTAAATAAATTAAAAAAAGGTGGAAGACGAGCTTTTTTTTTTCTCCGCCCCGAGTTTCGACCACTGCATTTTCATACATTATCCAACGAAGTAAATACAAATTCCGTATTGTTCCTCTTCGAACGTAGCAGCATTTCAATGTACTATGAAAATCCGACTGGTAAGACTGTTTGGGATATTTATCAATATGGCCAACTCTACTTTCTGAATTTTTTCCTAACTGTGAGAAGAAATGGTTGCTAATAGGAACTTTTATGAATTGTGAATCACATGCAGTATTCTCTTCACCATAAGAATAATACGAATATAAACAGTTTGCCATGTATTCTTTCGTGTTTGCTGCTATCTCATTTAAATCCTGTCCGCCTAATAAACTACGAAACTAGAGTGAGACAACAGCAGACGCGGAAGAATACACATACCATGTCATGTTTATATTCGTATTATTCTTAAGCCCAATAGTGATACAGTCAGAAATGAAGCACGGCAATTGACTAGATTTTTAAATCTAAGATGACTAATTTCTTTGCATAATGTAATGTACTAAAGAGGCGCCTGCAAAGATTTTCAAACGGAAAAAATTTTGCCAAATTCTCGTTCAGAACATCATTTATCATACGCAGTCTATTATTTGGTTCTTGTTGATCATTATCAAAAAAAGCAGCAGTGTAAGTAGCAACAAATAGCAGTCTTTTGCCATTGTTTCGCTAATGAGATGATTCCTCTCTTTGTTTTTTTTTTAATTGTAAGCGGCGGTAGCGTGCACAAAAGCAAGCCATGCCGCAAGCGGCGACAGGCCGTAAACCCTCATTTTCAGAATGCGACAAACAATGCATGACACAGCACAGTAATGCATTTTCAGCTTTGAGTGACGGAAACACCTATAACAAAGAGAACTGCACTTGTCAGATCAAAGAAAAATAAGCAATCAATTCAAACCAGACGAAGCACGTGAAAAAGGAAGGGTACCCGTATAAAGACGGACGGAGCGCCTGACGCATAACAACGGCTACCTAGTAAAGCTTAACTACTAAGCTTACGACTCGAACCAAACTACTACAGCTGTATCGTCATTCATTCAACCTAAATTGTGTCTCATATTACAATGGACCAACTTTGTTTCGATTTGAAAGTGAAGCCTAAAACTTTTATCTCCCCTTGAATTTCGAGTCTCAGATTTCAGGTGCGGCTTAGATTCGAGTGCGGCTTAAATTCGAGTAAATACAGTAATTGTGGAACATTGTGTTTTGTAATTACCATAAAGGTGCTTCTGCACAATTTTCACAATAGAGGATATGTCTATATACCTAAAACCAGTTAACTTTCGCAAACTATTAACATAATGTTAAATTTTATTCCAGGGTGTGAAATAGTGGAGAAGTAACATTATTTATTCGTAAATAAAGAAAGCTGATACACAAATCTTTGAAGGCCTTTGATGAACATCAGACTGGTCACTTGAGAATTATATAAAATACCAAAAATTTCAACTTTCTGCTGTAATCCTAATGGAAAGGTCAAAAAAACCATATGAAAAAAATTTTCCTGTTTCCCAATGGATGACAGGAAAAATTTTCACAAGCAGATTTTGGTATAATACGTCTAGCACAGAGAATGATGATCTAGTGTGTTCTGAGGTCAAGCAATAAAGTAAAAAAAATGTTTAAGTTGTAGTGACGTACAATACATTGTGCCAGTGCAGCCCTAGAAACTTTGAATGCTTCTTTGCAGTGTGTTGGTGAATGAACAGTTAAGAAAAAAACGACTATGTAAGGCAAAGCACCATTAGAAAACTAACAAAAGTAACTTCAGCAATCCTAAGAAAAGTATAGATGCTACCTTCTGATGAAGTTATATGGTCATTCAGGATCAGAGATGACCGTTCACATGAAAGAGAAATTTAGTGCTTGCACATTTATATGTACACAGATGGAATTTCCCACAATTTTACATAAAAGCTGGAATGTTAAGGTGCTTCAAGAGGAATTTAACAAACTACATAGCTAGAAAAGTAAAAGATTTGGTGAAGGTCTAGGGTATTTGGTCTTATCCTAATCCAAAACCTAGTAAGCCTCAAACAACTACTGATTTTGTAAAAAACTTGTATTGTTCTGATGAGATAAGCAGGTCAATGCCTGGTAATAATGGAGATAAAATTCAGGAGCAAAAATGATTAGTTTTAAGTAATCGGAAAGAAATTTTTGTATAGTTCGAAGACAACTACCCATATCTCCACAACGGCTTTTAGAAGTTTGCAGAGCTACAACCCAAAAACTGTATTTTAGCGGGGAGTAGTATAGAGAGCAAGAGCATCTGTGTACATCTCACCAAATTTCAAACTTATGGTGTCTGGTTGTAATATTTCTCAGCTGACGACAGATGGTGATAGTCCGATGGAAAACAACAAACACTGCATTTCAAAAGCTGTGTGTAGACCAACATTACCTGCTTGCCGCAGAGAGAATAGAGCACACACAGAGACATACCGACAATCTTTCTTTCCGCAGACAATACGAGACTGGAATAGAAGGGATTTACAAGCATTCTTGGATACTAATGTACTTACAAACAACAAGTCTCTGTTGATTGTACACCTCTAGAAACTGTCATGAAATCCTGTGACAACTTTTTTGACAGATTAAAATAATCTGCGTATTTCCTTTGTGACCAGTCAATAATCAACTTCCCACAAAAACAGTGAAAAACAAGCTGAGAGAAGGTTATTTTACTGAGAACTGGACATTTGTTGTATAGGAAGAAGTTCCAGGCTACCACTGGACAAACAAACAGGCAATAATTCATCCCTTTGTAGTTTAATACAAGGATGGTGACGACTTTAGCACACAAGCCTTACCAAACCAGAATGCCTCACATGACATTGTTGCTGGGTGTCTGTTGCAGTCATATTAGATACACATCCAAACAATATATACTACTTCTCTGACAAGAGCTCAGTATGACAGTAGAAAGGATTTCATCAACTTGTTGCTATTGTGAAGAAAATTTCTATATTAATGCCCAATGGCATTTTTCAGCCACCTATCATGGTAAAGGTGCTAGTGATAGTGTTTGTGGAAGTGTCAGGTGACTGACTGCTCAATCAGGTCTGCAATGACCACACACTTGTCAAATCATGACAACCACGCAACTTTCTGTGTTTGCCAAAGAAAACGTACAAGGGATCAATTTCAAGTACACAACTATGGAAGACTATTAAAAATGAAGAATTGAGAGTTACTTAGAGATCTGAAAAATGCTGCACAATTGTGGAGATGCAAAACCTTCACACTTATTCCCCTAAGCAAAATGGAACTGGTGATAGCTGTTGCCACTGAGCCAATATTATTTGGCAACATCAAAGGATATACTGCTTGTGAATATAGTGGAAACTGGTAATTAGCCTGTCTAGCTGGAAAAATCAGGAAAAGGAAGAAATTACAGCTTCTTACATCCACAAGGACCATCCACACCTTTCACATTCCCCAGTCATACAGACATTCTTTCGAATAAGCAGCATGGAAGTAAACACTATCTTGAACCCTCAAACTGCTATAGGGCAAAAATATACGAGTACATTATTCCGTGCATAGGACATAGACAAAGATGAAATGGGATATATGATACTACACGAAGAATTTGGCAGAGCACTGAAAGACCCAAGTCTCAACAAGGCCCCGAGAGTAGACATCATTTCATTAGAACTACTGATAGCCTCCTTGGAAAAGCCAGCTGTGACAAAACTCTACCATCCGGTGAGCAAGATTTAAGAGACAGGCGAAATACCCTCAGACTTCAAGAGGAATATAATAATCCCAATCCCCCCCCCAAAAAGCAGATGTTGACAGCTCCATGAAAATCAATATTCTCGCACCAAAAAATCATGTTTTCTATGCTTTGAGCACTCATTACTCAATAAGCCTTTATCAGAAAAATTGTTCTGCACTACTATATATGAATACTAGATGTGTACCCTAAATCCAAGAAAATCTTGCTTTCTTTTGTTGGTTTGACCTGTACCTGTACCAAACCCGTGATTGTTGGGAGTGGATGAATAAATATACAGCACTCTACTACATCCAACAGTACAGCAACTGCTTATCTTACCTCACAGACATTATAATCTGATGAATCCAGCATCTGGCACAACGCAGGCAACAGATCAGGCCAAGCTGTAAGCTCCCCTTTAGAGGCAATAGTAGTGATAAGGATGCCAACAGTTGCTCGAATTAGAGGGCTTGGATCACCCACCGCTGACAGGCATTCCTGCTTTATAAACTCTGTCACTTCCGGCAAGAATTTATGATAATGGGCTTTCACATTATTTTTCAATATCAGCCCACTGAGTGATCTGGTTGGCTCATCTGCAAACATGAAACAGGAATTGTATGCAACATATCCATTAATATTATACAATCTAAACACATCCAACTTTACAGCCATATCCAACATGAGTTCTGAGTTGTTATTAAATTAACACTACCAGTGGAATCACAAATCACAATATCTTCTCTCTCTCTCTCTCTCTCTCTCTCTCTCTCTCTCTCTCTCTCCCCCCCCCCTCCCCGAAATACTACTTGTCACAGTGCCACCTCCCTTGATATTTGAGTGGTCACATTAACGTTTACTTTTAATTGTTATTCTGATTTTTCCTGTCTTTTAAACTATTTCTCTTCCACTGTACAGTTTTTGCCTATTTACATCCTCAAACAGTTTTGCTTCACAAATGTTCATTCAAACCTCTACTTCAATTAACTGTGGTGACAACAGTTGCCTTTACCACTTCTATCTTCCAGGTTATCAATCTCATTTGCTACTGCCATTAGTTGTTCTCTTATGTTGTACTGTGCCACACTTTCCTGTGATTTTCCTGACTTCCCTCTTTAACGACTGAATAACCTAATTTCCTCTAAGCCTTTCCTTTCTCTTCCTATAAGGCATTTATTTCTTTAACAGGACTTTCTAAGACAATTTAAGAAAATTTCTTCACTCCCTTTTGCCAAAAGATCAAATATATTGACAAAATTGGCAAAACTATTTTCTTCAGTAACATTTATGCTGGAGTTCTGTGTACTTCCTTTTTAATATACGTAAATTTATTTATTTATTTTTGTAAACAGAGTCCTGATAGAAAAACTTGAAAACAGGGCAAAATATGTTTCCAGTTACTCTTTAAAAGTTACAGCCTGCATTTGGAATTATGACATTTTTTTGTATTATTATCCATACATTTAACTTGCAAAGACAATGAGAAAATTTCTCAACCTGGTACACAGAAGGTGATTTTGATAAAATTTTCTTTTTGCGAGAGTGGTACTTGTTACATAATAACGTGTCCAAAAGCTTCACAACAATTACAAACTTTCTCATGCGCCTATTGACCACGCAACACATCAGCCACATTGAGCCTTGTTTACACGTACAGGATGCTCGGATACAGGTTGAAAAGCTTGGAAGAGTGTTATAGAGTAGATTGTGCTGAGAAATAATTGTTAAGAAAAAAATTTGATACATTGCATCATTTATAAGTTAATTAGCTTTTAAGTTAGCCAAACAGGCTGTTGTGTGCACAAATTCAAGCAACCTGTCAGACAGTGTCACCAAACGTTTTCTTCATTTGGTTTCCTAAAACCTAACAAAAGAGTGATACAAAAATTGAACACGGGAAGGTAGTAAGGGTCAAACCCAAGAAAGGCTGAGCAGTCTTTTGCACAACCATCTACACTACGATAACTACTGACACTAATTCTACCTATCAGTCTACTTTAATTTGCGTGCTCAACAGCTTGATTGGTAATGAATTCTGAAATAGTGCAATGCATCACATTTCTTTATTTACAATCACTTCTCAGCATAACCTCTTCTGCAACACCCTTACAAGCTTTTCAGATTGTTGCTGACCACCCTGTAAAAATTAGCAAATTTTATCTCTAACAAGCATCTTGTAAATGTCTCAGATTTTTAAAAAGCTTACTATACAGGGTCAATACACAGCCTATGTAAATACTCAGCTTTACCTTCTGATGTGAGTTTTGTGAGAACAAAAATCAAGTAGTTGTTGAAGTCGGGAAATTTGTTTAATTCCTCCAATTTCTGTATATAAATTAAGGACAAATATTTCTTTGTTTGCTAGTAATAACACACAACACTGAATGTATATTCTACAGTACACCAAGTAGCATACCTCTACACCTACATACATACTCCACAAGCCACAGTACACTATGCGGTGGAAGGATACCCGCTACCACAACTAGTCGTTTCATTTACTGTTCCACTCAAAAATAGAGTGAGGGAAAAGACTGTCTATATGCCTCCACATGAGCTCTAATTTCTCTTATCTTCGTGTCCTTACAAGAAATGTATGTTGGTGACAGCAGAATCGTTCTGCAGTCAGCTTCAAATGCCAGTTCTCTAAATTTTCTCAGTAGTGTCCCTAAAAAAGAATGTCACCTCCGGAGTCAGCTTCAAATCCCGGTTCTCTAAATTTTCTCGATAGTGTTCCTGAAAAAGATTGTCGCTTCCCCTTCAGGGACTCCCATCCGAGTTATCGGAGCATCTCCATAATACTTGCATGTTGCTCGAACCTACCAGCGACAAGCCTCTGCAAGCTTCAATGTCTTCCTTCAATCCGACCTGGTGTGGATCCCAAGCAAGCTAACAGTACTCAAGAAGAGATTACACTAGCATCCTATATTTGGTCTCCTTATATATGAACACCACTTTCCGCAAAGGCTCCCAATACACCAAAGTTGACCATTCGCCTTCCCTACCACAGTCCTCACAGGCTCATTTCCTGTTACGGAGACCTGGCTGAAAATTACTTACAAGTTTGTGACACCCACCATCGGTAATGCTGAAATTCAATATGGTGTTGGCCACCCTTAGCCTTGATGACAGCTTCCACTATCGCAGGCATACATTCAGTAAGGTGCTGGAAGGTTTCTTGAGGCATGGTAGCCCATTCTTCACAGAGTGCTGTGCTGAGGAGAGGTATCAATGTCAGTCGGTGAGGCCTGGCAGAAGATGCCGTTCCAAAACATCCCAAAGGTGTTCTATTGGATTCAGGTCAGGACTCTGTGCAGGCCAGTCCATTGCAGGGTTGTTATTGTAGTGTAACCACTCTACCACAGACCATGCATTATGAACAGGTGCTGGATAGTGTTGAAATATACAATCGCCACCACCGAATTGCTCTTCAACAGTGAGAAGCAAGAAGGTGCTTAATACATCACTGTCGGCCTGTGCTGTGATAGTGCCATGCAGAACAACAAGGGCTGCAAGCCCCCTTCATGAAACACACGACCACACCATAACATCACTGCTCTGAATTTTACTGTTGGCACTACACACATTGGCAGATGACCTTCACCGGGCATTTGCCATACGCACACCCTGCCATCGGATCGCCTCACTGTGTACCGTGATTCGTCACTCAACGTTTTTCCACTGTTCAATAGAGGCATTGTTTGGCATTTACTGGCATGATGTGTGGCTTATGAGCAGCTGCTCGACAATGAAACAAATTTTCTCACCTCCTGCCTAACTGTCATAGTACTTGCAGTGGATCCTGTTGCAGTTTGGAATTCCTGTGTGATGCTTTGGATAGATGTCTGCCTATTACACATTATGACCCTCTTCGAGGTTGACCTTTACGCTTTTGTGTTGTACACATCCCTTCACGTTTCCACTTCATTATCACGTCGGAAACTGTGGACCTAGGGATGTTTAGAAGTGTTGAAATCTCGCGTACAGACGTATGACATAAGTGACACCCAATCACCTGACAACATTTGAAGTCCGTGAGTTCCGCGGAGTGCCCCATTCTGTTCTCTCACAATATCTAATGACTACTGAGGTCGCTGATATGGAGTATCTGGCACCACAATGCACCTAATAAGAAAAATGTACATTTTGGGGGATATCCGGATACTTTTGATCATAGTGGACATTCAAATGGTGTGACTGTGTCAAACAGGACACTACTAATGTTGTATCTGAACATTACAGGTTTGTTTTTCCTAATCATCGTCATTAACTTACATTTTTCTCTACTTAGAGCTGTCTGCTATTCATCACGCCAACTAGAAATTTTGTCTGAGACATCTTTCATCATTCTACAGTCACACAACTTCAACACCTTCCTGAACAACACAGTATCATCAGCAAACGACTGCTGATTGCAGTCCATCCTGTCTGCCAGATCACTTAAACAGAAACAATAGTGGTCCTATCACACTTTCCTGAGGCACTCCTGCCCATACCATCATCTCTGATGAACACTCACCATCAAGGACAACATACTACATTCTATTACTTAAGAAGTCTTCAAGTCAACTATGTATCTGGGAACTTATTCTGTAAGCTCATACTTTTGCTAAAAGTCTGAAGTGGAGCGTTGTGTCAAATGCTTTTCGGAAGTCCAGAAATATGGAATCTGCCTGTTGCCCTCTATCCATAGTTCGCAGTACATCATGTAAGAAAAGGGTAAGGTGAGTTTCACACAACCAATGCTTTCCAAAACCGCATTTATTCATGCACAGAAGCTTTTCACCCTAAGTAAATTCATTTTATTCACAATTAGAATACATTCAAGAATTCTGCAGCAAACCAATGCTAAGGATATTGGTTTGTAATTTTGCAGTTGGATTCTTTTACCCTTGTTACTAACAGGAGTCATCCACACTTTTTTTACAGTCACTTGGAGCTTTGCGCTGGGCAAGAGATTAGCAATAAATGCCAGTTAAGTAAGGGGCCAATGCCGAAGAGTACTCCTTATAAAACCGAATTTGGATTCAATCTGGACCTGGTGACTTACTTGGTTTCAACTCTATCTACTTACTTCTTTATGCCAGGGATGCCTATTATTCTGTCCTTCATGTCTATGTGATCGTCAAAGGGCAGTATGTTTGTACAATTCTCCTATTAAACGCAAAATTTAATACTTCAAATTTTGTTTTGCTATTTTCAACTGCTACACCACACTGGTCAACAAGTGACTGGATGGGAGTTTAAACTCACTTGATGATTTTACATAGGACCAGAAATTTCTCAGAATCTCAGCCAGATCTTTTGCTAAGATATTGTGGTGGTAGCTGTATGCTTCATGCATGGATCTTTTCACAGACACTAACCCTTGCATGTCCTAATTTGATCATTCCCTTTTGAAGTTAGAATGCAACAGCCTTTCCTCCACCATAATCTTCCAGACCACGGTGGGTCTTTCCTGTCCTTAATCCACTTACAATGCACATAATTCTCCAAACCATGATTTACAATCTGTTTAAACTTTGCCCATAATTGTGTCGTAACTAACTGACTGACATCAATTCATTGTCTATGTGGGATGCTAACAACTATCTGCTCTTTCTAGCAGAAACACTCTCCTATCGTTATTTACTGGTTTATTAACTTTCATAACCACAGTTGCTATAATGACACCATGACTGCTAATCCCTGCCTCTACAGTGATCCTGTCGACAAAGTACAGCCAACAGGTTGCTACATATTTCAGTTGTGTGTGGACTGCTGAACTGGCAGCTCGAAACAGTTTTCGGAAAACTGTTCAACAGTACTTCATACGGCTGTCTGTCTGTCTGTCTGTCTGTTCCCCCTGCAATGAATCCTCCTCCTCTGTCCACCCCTTCCTCTTCCCCCTCTCTGTACATCCCCCTTTCTCTGATGACTTCATCCTTCCCCTCTCTATCCATCTTCCCCCTCTGCTTATCCATGTCTACACCTGCAAGGCATGCCAATACTACCTGCACATGTCCATTATGCAAGGCAGCCTATCAATCACTAGTAGGAAAAATCTTTTTGCCCCATCTCCACCCCTATGGTAGCATGGAGGTTCTGACTGGACAGTGCTGATTCTCATTTAGCTAGCATACCACATTTCGGTGGAAATAGATTCAGTGGTTTTAGACGAGATGCTGAACATGACGCTATTTTATGTACAGACAGGTTGTTGAATGGTTGAAAACTTAAACTTATTAAGTTATCTTGGTAGCAAAATCAATAAATCTCTTAACAGTAAAGTGATAAGAACTACAGTAAAGTAATAAGACCAAAATGGAAACAGGTTGTATCGCATGCCATTTGCTATGTGAGCATTCTCAGTGCCTGCTTATTTTTTATGTAAACCAGCAGCATAGTTTTGTCATTTTCACCCACAGGAACGGGAGTGGAATAGAGATGGACCAGAATGTTGTGTAGGTTGGACCAAGAACAAACCAATGGCATCCTTATGCCATTCCCATTACATAACCACAGGAGTATTATTGCTGTGGAAGAACAGATGCAAGGCCTGCCCGACTCACCCACCAAGTACTTCCTACTCCAGTCCTGCCAGGTGCTTATCCTATTCCACCAGAGACACAGCCATCAGTGCAAGCAGCCATGTCATATAGCAACTCTCCTGCGATCAGAGCACAGTTTTTTTATGATGGTATGACAAACCTGCTATCCACTAGAATGAATTGTCACTAACTGTGGCCAAGAACAAAGCTCAGCATGCAGCAGCACAATACACTGTTGAGTGCTACATATTCATATTCAAATCCAAATCCAATGGATGCTTCACAGCCTATCCCATATGGATCCTTCCCTCCACCACCAGCTTTTCTGAATTACACAGATGGAAGTTATTCTTCGCTCCCGCAATCCTCCTGGCCTCAATCTCCACTAACCCACAGTCCTCACAACTTTGACCCCATGGTCTCTCCTTCCTTTGCCCTGTCATTCCCAATAGATCAATGCAATTTTCATCACGTGCCACACCTCACCAGCTCCGGCATCCATGTAGCACATGCCTAGCCCATGCACCTACGATCCCTCCCTTCCAGATTCCTTGCCAGCACACCTATCTCCCTCTAAGCCAGCAGTTACCTACCCCAACCATTTTTCCTGCCTCTAGCTACCCCCCCCCCCCCCCCATCCTAGTTCACCTCCCAAACTCCAATCCCATTAATAGTGTGACACCCAATGAAATGCACACATTAGAATTCACTGTAAACAAGAAATGTTGTGAGTTATAATATTGGTGGCATAACTGTTCCACATCCGCAAGGTCATTATACGATCATCATCATTAATACTGTTGTCTCAATATTGTGTGATCTGTTTACATGCAAATGATGAAATACAGTACACTATCGCACCTTTGCAGCGCACTGATGCTTCCATAATAATAAGTCAAATTCTTCGTTTGTGTAGCCGCAGTATCAGTGGCTGCTGGATAAGTTTTTCATTAATTCTAGTACTATGCATGCAAATGCTGAAATTAGTTTCTTCCATCACAACACGCTTAGTCATACTTAGTTAAAACTTCATAACAGAGGGGATTGTTCATATGTTTCTTGCTTGTAATAAGAATCTGATATCTGCATGCGTATTTTCGCCTTCGGCACTGAGGCTGCAAATAAAGAATGACCAAGAAAATGTATCATAAGTAAAATTCACTGTAAATGTACAAGCAGAGAATGCACCCACTTGTAAGAGACTCGATCGAAAGCTTCCATTGACAAGTTTCAATTAACAGATATATGTAAGGTGACATAAAATGTAATTTAGCACTTCCATGTACAATATCGTATTGATATGTCAATCAATGCACCAATTTTTATGTATCTAGTAATCCACTGTGAACACTGAAACATGTCAAACAAGACTGACTATTAGGGCAATATTTTTTGGACATCCAACTCCACTGACTACTGGCAACCATGCAGTGGTATGGAGCAAGGGAAAGGACTGTCTCCCCCCCTCCCCACTCTTTTCAACTGCTTACCCTACATAGTACTGCCTTCATAAAACAACTACAGCAGTTTATAGCTACCCTGAATTACAACCTTAAAAGTGCTGCCCACTACTAGGGGAAGCTACATCTCACTTGATGGCATTCCAAGTGGTCACATAAGCACCTTCATGTCTGGAAGTGTTTCTCATATCATTCTGTTAAAACTGGAAGTGTGTTTTCATTCCCACACAAAAGATACTGGCTGCCTGTATACAGCTATAAGCAAACAATGATATACAAGGACACAAGACTTTACAGTAGACTCCCTCTGCCTTTTGCAATTTAAGACAACGATGAACATTTTTGTGGCCACATTTAATCACATGTCAACATCCTCTAAATGAAAAAAAAAAAAAAAACTGCACCATCTGCCTTAAGGGGACTCGTACCGCCCAAAATGACAAAATTTGACATTTTTACTTTTATGCACATTATGAAAATATGGATGTTTATGCTTAATTTGGTGTTGGTTTTATTGAAATATTCAATTATTTACTATTTTAAATAAATATTTGAAAATAATTATGCAATGACATTTCCGAGAATTTTGTTTTCCCTCATTTCGCATATTGGCATTTTTCTCTGGAACTATATAGTCTAGAAGGCTGAGGTTTCTTTTGTTTTGTAGAGAACTGTCCATTTCATAAGTTGCCTACACTGGCGGTACTTCGCAGTAAACTCTTTGAACTGTACATTTGTTTGTTTTTGACAACAACAGTTATCCACTAGCCGCATTTTAGTTTCTGTGTTAGTTTTTGTCATGACTAAACCAAAAGGAGTGTTTAAAAAATACGAAACAAAGGAAACAGATACTACAGAACAAATATAGCAGCAGTAAAAACAGTGGTTAGTGCCATGGGCGTGACAATTTGGTTGTAAATAGTGACAGTCCTCCTACCACCGCGAGCACTTCCAAGAAAAACCTGCTGGGTAATGATGTAAAATAAACTGCTGCTTCAGACAGTGAAACGAACTGCCATATCATTATTAATCTCCACGTAATTATTTCAGCTTTGTGTGAAACAGTGTGTTGTCGTGTATGTGGAGGGGAACTGAAATTTCTGAACAGCTATCTCAACACAATGGTCTGGTGTGCACTTTACAAATAATGTGTTTGAACTGTAAAAGCGAAAAGACTTTCAAGACTTCAGAAGTAAGCGTAAAGAATGGACTTTTTGACACTAATCTAAAATACTTCTATGGACTTAGATGCATAGGAAAAGGCCATTACGCTGGTAAGGTTCTTTGTGGCTTGCTGAACCTCCCTAGTCCACCAACAAAATCTATCAAATACAACTCCCATAGTAAGAAGTAGTGTCAAGGCATGTGCTACGGAGTCAATGACTACAGCAGCAGAGCAGAATGTAGCAGGAAATGGTAGTTCTGACATAGCAATATCATTCGACGGATCCTGGCAAAAAAGAGGTTTCCAGTCACAGAATTCATGTGCATCTATTATCACCATCGAGAATGGGAAAGTGTTGTGTGTTGATGTGTTGACCATGTACTGTCAGGGTTGTAGGCAAGCAAACTAAGCATGAAATGAATTGTCAGAGAAACTATGAAGGAACCAGTGGAGGGATGGAGGTTGCTTCTGCAGTGAAAATGTTCCAACGTTCCCAGCATGACCGTGCTGTTCGCTACATGAGGTTTCTTGAGGATGGAGACTCACGATCGTATAAAGCAGTGGTGGAGAGTAAACCCTATGGTGATTTGTCAATTACAAAACTAGAGTGCATTAATCATATGCAAAAGAGAATGGGCGCGAGACTACATAGACTCAAACAGCAGTTGGGAAGTACCAAGTTATCTGACGGTCTAAGTATAAGACATCGACTGACTGATAAACAAACTGATCAGATTACACAATATTATGGTACGGCTATTAGAAGTAACAGAGATAATTTAAATGGTATGAAGAGAGCTGTTTGGGCAATTTATTTTCACAAGCTGTCTACAGATACTGAACCAATACACAACCTGAGTTCCACTGAATGGTATAAATACTTGAAGGCAAAAGAGGAGGGTAAAGTAGACACTGTCTCGCACAAGATTACTATACCAAATGTTGTTATGCTTGCCATGAAACCTGTGTTTAGGATCTTGCCCAACCAGAGCTGTTGAAGAAATGTCTCAAGGGCAAAACACAAAATGAAAATGAATCATTAACAATGTTGTCTGGTCAATGATACCAAAAAATGTGTTTGTTGGAAGGTCTGTCTTTGAACTTGGTGTTTTGGATGCTGTTCTTACTTTTAATGATGGCTATTCTGGAAGACTACAGGTTTTGGAATATCTTGGCATTCATAAAGGTTACAAAACCACTAAAAGTGTGATGGACTTTGACCAACTGCAAATCATAAGGGCAGAGATTGCAACAAACAATGTCAAAAGAAGCCAGATCCAAGAGGAGGGCAGCACTGGGTGAGGAAGACGATGGAGGAGATGATGACTACCACCCAGGAGAATTTTAACGTATTTTTTATGTATCAGTTGGCTGTAGATTAAAATTTTTTCTTTAAACGCAACTTTCTTAACGTGACATTTTTCAGTATAAAAACCCCCTTTTCTTGGAAACTTCTGAATCTACATCAATGAATTATTTACCACATGACAGATAGTACGATGATGATGTAGCTCTACTTTAGTAGTATTTACTGTAATAGTTACAATTCAAGAAATTAAAATTGTGAAAATTTACACAAAAAAATTATGTTTAGGGAAAAAATAATAACTTTTTCCCAGTTGTTATTTTAAAGTGATTGTAGACTAATACACTCACAAAACATGGGAGAACATGTGATAAAAACACCACATTTATATACTCAACAGTTCCTGAGAAAACGGGTCGTTTATATAGCCAATTTAACATTGTCGAGATAGGGCGGTACGACTCCCCTTGATCATCCCTGTCACAGGTGGCAACTGTTTCATTAAACAATTTCCCTGAAATTTAAAGACTGTTAAATTTCTCTGGACCAAAATGGAGGGTGAATATTCTGAGCTGTCATTTACTTATTTATTATTTACTGATTATTCCAAGTTCAGTTACAATTAGAAACTAAATATGTACAAAGAAAATGATTTATTGGTTGATTCATAATCAATAACACTCGATCAAGATACTTTGTTAACACAGTTTCAGCAAACAAATCTGAACTGAAATGCCACCTTTCTGTGTTGTGCCATTGTATGACAACCTCAAATACATTAAAAAAAAAACCTTGAAGGAACACATTTTGAACTGTTGTCACTGAAAAGTGACAATTAGATTTTGGTAGTAACAACTTCTCGTAACCTCACACTCTCGCCACTGTTAGATGTAAGCATGACACACTGAGAATGTCAGAAAATTATGACAGCAAAACAGGACCAAACTGCTAATATTCAATTCTAATCTATAAAAAGTGTGTTAAAATAACACACACACACACACACAACTTTAAATACGTGCACATTAGTCTACACCACACAATCATGCAAAGCGACCTGCAAGCCAAAAATCCCAAGACAAGAATGAAGATTCCTGACGTAGGATAGCATCCCAGAGATAGACGTGATCAACTGAAAAACATATCAACAATTCAACGGATGTCACGTTTCAATACCCAACTCACAAAACAGCTGTTCTTGAAGCAGTACCACAGAGCTGTTTGTACAAAATGATATCTTTCTTGCTGTGAACACACACAGTTCAACTCCTCCAAGAATGTCTCAGTTTCCTGAGCCTTTCACAGCTCCCTGAGACTAAATTCAACTTCACTGAGATTTCCCCTGTTTTTTCCAGACAAGTTACCACCAAGGTATTAATTATCGAGATTTATTTCCTTGTGGTTTTCTATCTACTCATACCCTGCCATTGACCCATGCCGAAGTAAAGTGACTCACTAGTGAAGTATACCTTTTTTCCATACTTCTTAGGTTCAACAGCAGTTTGCCTGCACTAACATTAATTTTTGTTTTCTGGGATGTGCATTGAGCAGAGGTACACATAGTAGTGCTATCGTCTCTGGCCCAGAAAGGTTGTGGTTCTGAATGGAATCTCTCCTCACTATTTGCTACTGCTCAAAATTTAATTGGCAAGTTATTTGCACTGTAGTCACAATCAGCTGCTAGAACCTAAAAGTGTCTTGAATGACCCATGTCAAACAACTCACCGTCAATTTTATTTTTCTTTTTCTTCTTCTAATCACAATAGTACCATTTTGGGAATCTATATGCAAGGGCCAATGTGTGGATCCAGGCCACCACAAGACTTTAAACACTTCTGGCTTGTTTGGCTGGTCAATGGTCATTTGAATGAAGCTTGTTCTAGCATTTCTGATGTTTCACCAGCACGAGTGGCTGGCATTGTCAACACTTCATCACCCATTACTGATGGCAGACTGCAGTTGAGCTCATGGCCACAGACTATACATATTTGATGTGCCACTTTGAGGACTATTTATTCTATAATGACGACACCTTTCTTCAGTTCTCTACTATCTCTTCTTCTATTCTTAATTTAGTTTTGATACTTTTCCCCCATATTTATTATGCCTTTTTAATTTGGTATAACCATATGTGTATCCAGAAACACTGCACTACCGACAAAAATTGGATTTGACCCAGTTGTACATACTAGCTAGTTTTGAAATAAATAGATCTTGCTCTTTTCTCATATGCTTGAGTGATAATGTAATGTCCCGAAAAGTAATAATAATCATCACCTGTGGAAATATAAAAACAAAATTAAAATATAAGTTGGGGGCAATCTCTCTCTCTCTCACTCACTCTTCCAGGATTGTGGTGCCAATAGGTGAGAGGAAATTTAACAGAGAGGAGGAGAGGGGGGGGCAATATACGATTAGAGAGATGTGTCGAAAGCGAAAAGAAATGCATGAGTGAAAATAGGACTTCAGTAACATCAATGTACAAACAAGCGAAAGATGTACATAGGTATATATAGGGATGATAAGCAAACAAGCTAATTTCTTATTCTAGCTGTGGTGGTGCTGTTGTTGTTGTTGTTGTTGTGGTCTTCAGTCCTGAGACTGGTTTGATGCAGCTCTCCATGCTACTCTATCCTGTGCAAGCTTTTTCATCTCCCAGTACCTACTGCAACCTACATCCTTCTGAATCTGCTTAGTGTATTCATCTCTTGGTCTCCCTCTACGATTTTTACCCTCCACGCTGCCCTCCAATACTAAATTGGTGATCCCTTGATGCCTCAGAACAGGTCCTACCAACCGATCCCTTCTTCTGGTCAAGTTGTGCCACAAACTTCTCTTCTCCCCAATCCTATTCAATACTTCCTCATTAGTTATGTGATCTACCCATCTAATCTTCAGCATTCTTCTGTAGCACCACATTTCGAAAGCTTCTATTCTCTTCTTGTCCAAACTATTTATCGTCCATGTTTCACTTCCATACATGGCTACACTCCATACGAATACTTTCAGAAATGACTTCCTGACACTTAAATCAATACTGGATGTTAACAAATTTCTCTTCTTCAGAAACTCTTTCCTTGCCATTGCCAGCCTACATTTTATATCCTCTCTATTTCGTCCATCATCAGTTATTTTGCTCCCCAAATAGCAAAACTCCTTTACTACTTTAAGTGCCTCATTTCCTAATCTAATTCCCTCAGCATCACCCGACTTAATTCGACTACATTCCATTATCCTTGTTTTGCATTTGTTGATGTTCATCTTATATCCTCCTTTCAAGACACTGTCCATTCCATTCAACTGCTCTTCCAAGTCCTTTGCTGTCTCTGACAGAATTACAATGTCATCGGCGAACCTCAAAGTTTTCATTTCTTCTCCGTGAATTTTAATACCTACTCCGAATTTTTCTTTTGTTTCCTTTACTGCTTGCTCAATATACAGATTGAACAACATCGGGGAGAGGCTACAACCCTGTCTTACTCCCTTCCCAACCACTGCTTCCCTTTCATGTCCCTCGACTATAGTGGTGGTGCTATAGCAGGCAAATGAAAGTGAGACAGGGCATTGGAAAAGGTAAATATGCTTTACACGCCACACAAGTAAATAGACGGAAGAGATTATGCTTTTGTACTTGTCATCTCCAGTCCCTGAATATCTTCACTTTTCAACACTTGACTGCCTGTGTTATATGCATGAGCATAGGAGTTCTCATCTTCCTTGATAGATGGGAAACCTGTAAATGGCAAAGTGCATGTGTGCCACAGATATCTGAACATTTACACTGAATCCCCACTGCCATGAAACAATGCTGCAGAGGGAACATGTACATTACTTTTGTGACGTGACACACAGACGACACAGAATATACATGCAACTTCAGATGATGATGATGCAATTGCCAATGTATAATTTCAGCACTATGATAAATTAGCAGTCCAAACATTTTGGTGCTGCAATCTATCATCCAGCATTTAGTTGTTGTTCTCCTCCTCCTCCCCTCCCCACTTTAAATTTTCATAGCTGGAACTCATTCCACAGTACCATCTGAGCGGAACATCACGTGCCCATTGTCACCAGAGCCAATTTGTCAAGAAAGGGGGGTCAGCCTTCTATTGACTCTAGCCAGTAACATTGTTCACAGCAGTTTCCAAAGACGAATGCCCAATATTGTTCTTCGATTATTAACTGACCCAAGCACAGCACACCATGTAGCGTATCATCATTTTGAGAAATAGCATCAACCATGCATACACACTTCATCAATCAATATTTTCAGATGTTTACCTGCCAAATTTAAAAATAAATACTCAAGAACCACTTCAGATATCACAGAAGAACTTGACAGCACATCACTAGATTCAAATTCTTTCGCTATATCACATGGCAAAGGTGTTGTTGGGGGTACTAAATTCAAAGTAAACATAAAAAAAGGAGCAGACTGGAGTTATATCCCACAAATATACTGTTCTTAAAACCAAGGCTTTTTTAAATGTGCTAGAATCTATAGCCCATTTAAAAATGATTTCATATTTACGAAATGAAGTGTTATTATTTTATAGAGACATACAGATGTCTCCCTCATTACTAAAATATGAAATGAACGTTTTTAGCGGTCTTGCAGTTTTATCTTTGCGCATGCATTCACAGATCAAAAATTGCAAGTAAAAAGTTATATTGCTCATTAAAAATATTTGACACACACTATCAGCTCAGATTTCCTCCTGTTTTGGTAATGTTTATACATAGTCATGCAACATATAGTAGCACCATCCTGAATTATTTCTAACACTATCTGCTTTTTCAAGATCTTATAGTGATAGTGCACAAAGAAAATTGTCAACCTAGCAACAGGCTATTTATTGCCTGTACCATCCAAATACAAGAGCTTCAGAAGCATTATCGTCTGAATGATTTAAGTATTTTCAAGTTTAGTTTACTATAGTCAGTTGATAGCAGACGTAGTGATATAAATGAAGGAATGGCTGAACTTTAGTTGTGCAAATAACATCCTGGTAGGCTATCCCACTAATTTCTTGGTTTAAGCTATAGATTTCGACATCAGAATTTTCAAAAAACATCTAGGCTGCCTAAGGGCTACCAATCATATTCTTTAATATTCCTGACAGCACTAGCACTAACAAAAATGTTAGGTCATAATAACAATTGCAAAGTTTCATTAAGCAATTAGTTTGTGAAAACTCTAATGTGCACCATAATATGCACCCACGTCAGAGTGACCTTCGCAACCAGTTAAACGAAATATTGGGCTAATACATTCTTACACAGTCAATCGTCACTGCCGCTTCTTAAAACCTGCGGAAATAAATAATCCTGATAGCAATGCGGCAATTACGCACTACTACGTAATAGATATTTTTCGAGACAGGTATTTGTCAACATTATTGTTTATGAGTTAATTTTAAAAAAGAAACTAGTACAATTATGCCTATGAAAACACGTCAACAGGTGAATTTCATACAGCATTACACTGGGGCACTACATATAAGGGGGGTTTACAGCTTTAGCAAGGTAAGCGAAAATGTTTACATTGAATGACTGACTAAATTCTTGAGATTCCATCATTAGTTCACACGTTAAGAACAAGTCCACACCGCAAACACAGTAGCTTCGGCAGCTACGTCAATAATTCTATGGTGGCCGTTAAGCGGGTTCTCCATGAAATTAAGACAATTAAATTATGAATTTATTGATATTAAGGATACTTGTTGCACGGCACGTTGTGTAGCCGTGTCTGGAGACTGCGACTCTTTCAAAAGCTGCAATATTTGTCGCAAACCATCTTCTTGCGGCTGCCACGCCATTTTCATTATTGCTTACTCCTCGACTCACACCTGAGAACAGGAAGTTGAATAATAAGGTACTGCAAGTAACAGTTCTTTTCATTTAACGTACAAATATTTTCATTTTAGCTAGTGAAACTCATTTCTCTTTAAAGTGCGATAAAACAGTAATAACGTAATATTACGGTATACAGAAATTGTGGTAGTCATTCGTGAAACATTTTGACTAGCACAAAAACGTTCCATGTTGCCAAATCCGAAGAGTTTATACCGCTCCCGATTTTAAAACATAACTTACTATTTAAAATTTCCTCGTCAAGGCCGGGTGGTAAATCAAAAAGTTACTAACAGATATCTGCACGATTACGGAGCAATAACTTTCACACACTACTAATACTACAGAGCAACTGTCGAGTGATAGGCCGGACTGAACATTTACGCTGACCAACGATGTTTCCTAATTGAACTTCACTATAACTCTTGTGCGTTAACTCGAATTTAATGACGATTGATAATAAGAAAGAATGTATGGCTATTTCATGTGCAGATATTGTGGGTGTGTTACTGCGTTTGTAGCAAATACACTTACTGTCTGTCCTCGGTTATGAAAAAACGGGTGAACGCCCACGGTTTAATATTTCGAAATAATTTGCATACACTGGGGTATTTATCTATCGAATGGGAAGGCCGTTGAAGACAAAATCGTATTGATAAAATCGTAATAGTGATTTCAGGATGGTATCATGTCGTACTTGATTTTTAAATAACAGGTGATACCTTCACATTGTCATAATGCCGTGACAGTTTGCGTATTTTATAACTATATACATCTGTTGCCGGTTTGTGTTTGTTTACGCTGGACACTTTAATGTTCTCCAAATCTGTCAATATGTCATGGAATATATGGGATACACAACAGTAGCCTTGACGATGCATTAAGTAAATAATTTATCCATCAAATAATTTATATTAAGTGAAATAATCCTTATAGAAAAATAATTGCAATACACACGTTTTAAGTTTCACTTTACCTTTTTCTCTGCAAATACGTATTTTAACTGTTATGACACACTGCGCAAAGCTTATAGTTCTAAGTAATTGATAACAATGTTTAATAAACACCCAAACTTCATGCTGCAGCAAATGTTAAGCACACTTTCCTGCAGAAATAATTTTTTGCGAAACATAAACTTATGAAACACTTTCTATGGATATGAAATTAAATGATCGCATATGATATAGAATGATCACATAGGTTTAGTTGTGGGTAGAGCATGTGGTAGACTGCAGTTTATTGGTAGAATACTAGGGAAGTGCAATCAGTCTACAAAAGAGTTTGCATACAAATCACTCGTGCAACCTATGCTAGAACATTGCCCTAGTGCGTACCAGATAGAACAAACAGGGGATATTGAGTGTATACACAGAAGGGCAGCATGAATGGTCACAGGTTTATTTAATCACTGCGAGAGTGTCGCAGAGACACTGAAGTAATTGAAATGGCAGACTCTTGAAGACAGTTGTAAACTATAACAAGAAAGTCTATTGACAAAGTTTCAAGAACCAGCTTTAAATCATTACTCTAGGGATATACTACAACCCCCTATGTATCACTCACACAGGATCGTGGAGATGAGATTAGAATAATGTCTGCACGCAAAGAGGCATCAAACAATCATTCTTCCCATGCTCTATATGTGACACAGGAAGAAACCCTAATAACTGGTACAGTGGGGTGTACCCCCTGCTGTGCATCCCGTGGTGGTTTATAAAGTATAGATGTAGATGTAGAAAAATGTTTCACCTTTCCTCATATAATTTAAAAGGAGACTTTATCAGCTATTCAAACATTTAAAGCCTTGATAATATAAATAAATTAAAGCCATCGGCTGAAAACACTATTTGCAACGTGTTACTGCATGTACTTTCATGTTACAACAAAAAATCAAAATCCATTTATAACAGATAATTCTAATAGGTGCAATTTTACAAGTGGAGTAAATATTCCTACCACCACTATTTGGAATCAAGAATAGAATGGGTAGAGACCCTAATAAGTGTTACAATGGAAAGTACCGTCTGCTATGCACTTCGTAGAGGTTTATAGATGTAGAATCAGTCTTACATCAAGAATATAGCTGTGCTTTCAATATCTCACTGAAGAATTTTTGGATCAGCTTCAAATAAGTGACATATTTGAAGATCTAATGTGAAAACTTGTAGCACTTCTAGTTCAGGTTTAAGTGAATTTTCCGTATCGTGTAATTATTTCTATTTCTGACTTTTGGGGACTCAGTACATTTCTTGCAGAATAATCCCACAGCAGCAGCACGTAACTGATAGGCAGAGTACATTTTCATGAGATATTTTTCCATTATGTTTTTCAGTTTCCTTGGGAGCTTCAGAACTCATGTATTTCCGTGTATGGCTATAACTGCATCAAAATCTATTCTCTACAAACCACTTTGAAGAGCATGGCAAATGATACTTTCTATTGTATCATTTATTAGGCCTTCTTTCTGTTCCATTTGTTTAAAGAGCATGAGAACAGTGATTGCTTAAATGTTCTGTGCGCACTGTAAGCAGTCTTGACTTAGTGGTCCCTACAAGATTGATACTTAGGGAGTTGTAGCATGTTTCTGGATTCCTCACTTACTGTAGGTTCTTCAGAGTTTTTAAGTGGTATTTCATAGGACAGTTGACATCTGTCTTATTTGATCTCCTTCTTTGTAGATGTTCGATATACCTTTATAACAAGCCCTACTACTTGCTAAGGATCCCACACACTTGAGGAATATTCTGTGATTGGTTACTAGTGCGTTTTGTAAGCAAACTTACTTTTAGATTAATTGCAATTTCACAATATGCTACCAGTGAATCTGTCACTGAGACTAAGTAATAATTTCAGTCCACATCTGTAAACGTCATGGGACCCAGGTATTTGTATGAATTGGCTGATTCCAGTTGTGCGTCATTTGTGTTGTAATGTCCACCTCCGTAGTGTAGCAGTAGCGTTACCGCCTACCATGCAGGGGGCCCGGTTTCGATTCCCTGCAGGGGACTGGGTGTTGTGTGTTCTTCATCATCGATTCGCAAGTCGCTGGCGTGGCGTCACCTAATACAGTGGCCAAACTCCCCCGAATAGGGCCTCCCGGCCAACAGTGCTATACAATCATTTCCATTTTTTTGTGTTGTAATTAAAGTATGCTATGTTTTTTTTGTATATAGACATCTAATGCAAGTTGCCAATCTTCGCACCATGAAATGTTATCAATATACAGGGTGAGGCATTTAAAACTGTTTGTTGGAATATTTGGTGAAATACACACCAGACTAAAGGAAAAAGTGGTAATACATTTTGTTCACCTTGAAGAGGGACATACATTAACATAACACTCAACCACCCTGCACCACTCCTCTAGGGGTGGGAGGGTGGATGACTTTGAAATCTAAAATAGGAACCCCCATTTTTTATTGCATAATTGAATTCTCTGTGAAAAAATATGTAACTTTTGTGCGAAACATTTCTCTTGTTTCATGATAGATGGCGCTGTGGTCAGCTAACATGAATATGGGGTGACAATTGTTGCAAAACGGTAATATCTCAAAAAACTACACATCCAATTAGGAAAATCAAAGTACTTGTAAATAATAGATTTCAGCTAGAAACTAGCCATTCTCAATGCACTATCATTTTTGATCAATGCATGTAATGCCTGTTGGTCGGGCTTCATCCACAGTTCATTGAATACTCAGTTCATTGAGTCGCCTGTGTTCAACAGCATTCTGAATGTAAGGTAATGTGATGAAATCAGAGTACATTATTAGATATTTGAGAATATGCTATCATGTGACACCGTTTACCCTCCCGCAATACATTCTTAGACTAAATTTAGTGCTACCCAGGAACAATGTGGACACAGTGGTAATGTGTTCCCTTTGGGGTCCTTGATTCTGGTGACTCCCCTTGCCTCTCACTACCTCGGGGTGCTTGATTATTGTGAGTCCCCATGCCTCTCACTATCTTAGGATGCTTGATTACTGTGAGTCCCCCTGTCTCTCTCAAATGTTTCAGTGCAGCAAATGCATGAAATGTTGTCATTGTTTCTAATGCACATTGCAACTCTGTGTCTGAATGACAATCTGACATGTATTATTGTCCCTGCATTAATGTTTGCACATTCATTGTGAATTCACTGCTGCATATCTTCGGGGTTTGTTGGTACATCCCTGTAAACTCTCTCTTTTACCCATCCCTAGAGGAAAAAATCAGCAGAAGTCAAATCGGGTGAATGTGCGGACCACATTTGAGGACCTCCTCATCCAATTCATCTACCCAGATAGTTTCAATTAAAAACTTCTCGAGCTACTCATGAATAATGTGCTGGGCATTCATCATGTTGAGACCACCTATCCAGTCTTATTTGAAGTAGAACATCATCCATTAGTATGGTTAAAACATTATCCACAATGGCGATCTACATTTGTCTAATCAGATTACCTTCTTTGAAGTATGGGTCATTTACCTGCATGCCTAAAATACCGCAGCAAATGCTGACACTCCATGGGCATTGATGTTCAACTTGCCTTACCCAATGGGGATTCTTCACTGACCAATAATGCACATTATGTCGATTCACTTGACCATGATTCATTGGAGAAAAGTATCTGTGAAATGAAATTATCATTGACTGCCAGTTGTTCTTGTATCCAGTTGCAGAAATTCAGGCGATTGTGAAAATCATCATTGTGCAGTTCTTGATGCAGCGGTAAATGAAGTGGATGCCATTTGTGTGCATGCAATATACATAGAACACTTCTTTGTGAATATTTCTGAACCTCATGCAATTTGCTGAGAACTAATGTGAGGATTTGCAGCAACCACAGCTAAAACATTCACTGTGTTATTTTCGTTTGTCACAGGAAGCGCGGTCTTTCTCTAGGTTTAACACTTCCCATTTCAGTAAACAGCTGTACAATACTGCAAAACCTCATTGCTGACGGAACATTCCTATCAGGGAACAGAATAGCATACCTTTGACGAGCTTTGTCAACATTTCTATGAGCCTCAAATTATGTGGAAATGATATCAACCCCATCGTGGAACAATTGCGACGAGATGTGCACAGTCTGAATCATTGAAGTAACACGCACAGTCTGACCATGAACTGAGTGCATGATCGTGGTGTGTGTATTATTTGATTGTGGGAGGTATCACATGATAGCATTATCAAAAATGTACTTCGATTGTCTTAATCGGATGTGTATTTGTTTGATATAGCACTGCTTTGCAACAATTGCCACCTCATTTCCATGTTTGCCAGCTACAGCACCATCTGTCATGAAACAAAAGAAATGCTTCGTACAAAAGTTAGATATTTTTTCACAGAGAATCCAAATCTGAAATAAAAAAATAGGGATTCCTATTTAAGATTACAAAGTCATCTCCCCCTCCCACCCCCAGGGGTGGTGCAGGGGGGTTGAGTGTTATGTTAATGGATGTCCCTCTTCAAGGTGACCAACAGTTATTATCACTTTTTTAAAAATTTGATTTGTTTTTTCAGGACAGTTTTTTGTTGTTATATCTCCCTCTACATACATACATACATACATACATACTCCACAAGCCACCATACAGTGTGTTGTCAGGTTAGTAGTGAAAAGCGACAGGTGTGAAAGTACGAGGTAACAGAAGCAAAACCATGTGCACAAATGAGCCATCTGTGAGACAAATTCACATGTGCAATTACAAGCTGCCACTGACTTTAGTTTGAAACTGTGGACAAGCTCTGTTCTATCAGTTCCCACATGGCATTCAAATTTCTCAGTGGCTGCATCGAGTGACACTGTCGAGACATGCGGTTGTGGCTGTTCGATAGAAGGCAACAGTACAAGTGATGCGGCAGAGTCTCTTGGGCTAGGGCAAAAGACACAACAACATCGCACAGGTGGCCAGGCCTGTCATTGCAGCAGTGTGAGAGTACTGACTCTGCGTACCAATCAGATTTGAAGTGCTGCTGAATGTGGTGGGGATCCAACACTGCAGCTATGTCACCTGCAGTTCTGAAATAGCTCCCAGCTATTTGTGGGAGGTTTGAGGGCACTTTTCTTATCAAGATAGAGTTACTGAAGGCAACCTGTAAGTTGATTAAATGGATGCTAATATATGTCATTTGTAATTTTAATGAAACTGGTTGTAAGCTTAATTTAATGTTTTAAAAAAATTGGAAGTGACAGTTAATTTTACTGTATTTTTAATGGGCCTTAGTGCCTGACAATTATTGTGATTTTTCCTAATAAATATTCTGAAGGATAAGCCATATAATGATGTTTTAGTGCAGAAATTGCATATCCAGTCTTGTACAAATCTAAGCAACGAAGCATAGTCAACAAGGCGCTAAATGAAATGTGTATGTTTATTACAGGATGTTTGAAACCTACGCCACCTGTAAAACTCTACCAGCTCACAGACATACTGCAGATACTCATCATAAATTAACTGCCAACATTGAGACAACAAATCAGTTTCATCACAAAAACCATCCATTACGTGGGAATATTTCAGCAACCCCAAGGTTGAGGACCAGAAGTAATTTCTACACGATTACTTCAGTCTTGCAAGCAGCAGCAGCAGATATAGCAACAAAATGGTTGTGGATTTCTTAACTTGAGAATAACTCTACCTGATCTCTCCCTTCGGAAACCTCCCCACCTGGGCGCAAAAAGGAATTAAGATTGTGTAGCAGTCACTCAGCTGTCTTCATTCTGGGTTGGAAGATCAAAGAATAATTTCCAAAAATGGCACTTTCCTATGGATACCACCTTTCCAAAAATGGTACTTTCCTATGCATACCACCAACTGTTACTTGGGAGAAGCATGGACCATGGAACACCTACCGGATTGCCAAGTACACTCTGCATCTTGCGCAGAAGAAGATTTCTGCTTGCTACTCCAAGTGCAATTAAAATTGCAAGATTTTGATCAGTAGTAGTGTAGCTTGGTAATTCTTTCTTTCATTAAGGCCTTTAATGCTAACTGAAGTGTAATCCATTTGTTTCTGACGTGAATAAGTAAATACCCAAATAATCAAACTGGTCCTTACACTCACCTGATGGTCTTAATGCAACTGAACATTACCTTCCCAACTTCCTTCAGACTCCAAACCCACCAACTTATTCTTCGTACACTTTACTAACTGACCCTAACTCACAACTACATCTCCTTCGAGGGGAGGGTACAAAACAAATCTGTGGCACAGCCATGGCCACCAGCATAGCACTCTCCTATGCCAACCAGTTTTTGGTCCATTTGGAGGAGATCCTCCTAGCCTCCCAAAACGCCAAACCCTAGATCTACAGATCTTCCATGCTATTTCCCCATACACCCCTAATCCTCCCACCACTCCCAAGAACTAGCTACAAAGGAGTGCCCCCCCCCCCCCCCCCTTTCTTCACACAGTAACAACCCAGATTGGAACAGCTGAACCATATCCTCCACCAGGGCTTTGATTACCACTCATTATGCCCTGAAATGAGGGATATCCCACCAAAAATCCCTCCCACCCACACCCCAACCCCCTAAACTGATGTTACATCGGCCGCCCCATCTCCACAACATCCTAGTCCATCCCTACACCAATTCCAGTCCCAACCCGCTGCCACAGGGACCGTATCCCTGCAGGAGACCCAGGTGCAAGAACTGCCCAATCCACCTACTGAGCACGTCCTGTTCCAATCCTGTCACAGGCTTATCCTATCCCATAAGATGCCAGGCAACTGGTGAAACCAGCTATGTCATGTACCAGCTCTTTTAGAATCATTGCACAGCTTTCTATATTGGTATGACTACCAATCAGCAGTCCACCATGATGAATGGTACTGGCACACTGTGACCATGAGCAAAGTAGACCACCATGTTGGACTACATGCAGCTGACCATAATGTGCTTGATTTTAATGGCTGCTTCACTACCCTGAGCCATATGGATCCTCCCCTCCACCTCTAGCATTTCTAAACTATGCAGATGTTATCCTTATAACACCAGTCCTGGAATTATCCTGGCCTCAACTTACAGTAACCTGCTGTCCCCACACCCTCCACCCAACATCTTCCACCCACTCAGCCCTATCACCACCTCCCTATTTTTTTCTCCTCACCTTCTTTGTTTGCCGCCCTCTGCCAACACACCCATCCATCTTTCTCCTTCTCCACTAGTCTCCTTTTTCGTTTGGCTATTTTCCCTCCCTCCCCACGTTCCTGCCCACAACCTCCTGCCTCTGCATCTGTTGGCAGTCGAGTCCCTGCATGCTTCATTAGACAGCAAACTTCTCTCCAACCACTCGCACCCTGCTATCCCTTCCCCTTTCCCACCCCCTTCTACTCTGTGTGACAGCTGCAGTCCAGTTCAAGTTGCCAAAGATGGTAGTCATGTGTACATGAGGTGTGCTGGTTTGTATGAATGTATGTGTGCTTTTTCCTGAAGAAGGCTTGGCCAAAAGCTAATGTGTAAATGTCTTTTTGTTGTACCTGTCTGCAATTGAATGTGTCATCTTTATGGTGAGTAGCAGTCTGTCTTTCCCTTATATTGTTGATATTCCAACTTGGAGTTTTCACTTCGATTTGTGATTGATGGCTTTAGCAAAACATAATGCTATATGGGAAGAAAATGTGGTGTATACTTTACAAGAGGAAATATTGATTGATAAATATTTGGAAACAATGATAAGAAATCTGAAAGAAGTGCAACACATGGAAATCACCCATTTCTTAGGCCTAAAATAAACTGGCTTGTGAAACAAAATGACAAACATTTCAAGCTGAAAATAACAAATGTGAGATATTATTCCATAGACAATGAAAAACTATATAGAAATACTATTTGAATCAGCAGCAATACAGACATTGTTGAATGGGGAAAAGTGGTTGATATTAGGGATAATAAGATCGCCAGTAAGGTAAATGATTTTCTAAAGGAAATAAAAGGGCTTTTAGAGAAGTCTACCAGGGAATTCCCATACATAATAGTAGCAGGAGAACTAAATACAAAGAGAATGAGAGACAACTGCTATACAAGGTGATTCAATGATCTAATCAACCCTTATGATCTTAATGTAGTGGTACATAGTCCCACAAGGTGTAGTAAAATTTTAGAGACATTAACAGGTTACATAATAAATAAAATACCACATTACAGGCAAAAAGTACTGCAGTTGTTAAATACAGCCTTCACAGATCGCTGTATGATATTATCTAGCATATCAGACAAAGATAGCAAGGTCAGAAAACATGTTTAAAGTACTGTAACAAAAGAAGTTAGAAAACCTCGGTAGACTACAGAGATTACTGCACTCTGAAATTGGAGTGTGTGACGAAGGAAGTTGGGATATTTTTACTTCCCCTCTTGTTTTGCCATATGCCTCCTTAAATTCATTTTTTCCATTTAACTAATTACCATTAACATACTTGAGTATAATCTGCATTTTCATAAAAGAGAAAGGTTGGCCCTTAGGTAAAGAATATAACACCAGATCTAATTTTGTGCTTAGTTTTATGTACGTAATTGATTTTCTAATTTATTTTGACTATTCCTAGTTAATATCTTTTGTTATAGGGTGAAATCAGTAATCGTTTCGTAATTTAAATTCTAAAGTTGACTTATAAACAAATATAAATTCTGTACTAATTACAAACATTTGGAAGAACAACTGATAGTAATCTTAAAGTATCTATTTTGCTCTTTTCGAAAACATTTTAGCAAAGCTCGCCCTTAATTAATTCCAAAGCAATTACCAATTTTGTCAAAAGTATTGTTTGCGTAACTATATCCGTTAATTTCATCACTTAAACAAATAATTTGGCGTAACCCTTGTAGTAGAAGAAACTGTTAAAAAGATGGAATTTTCCAATGTATTCAGTTAATTTAATGAGTTAAGTTTTAATTGTAATTTCTGTAAATTAAACATCAAACAATGTGTAGTTTCAGTACCTATTATTGTTATGATATATAAAGGCCCAATTTTTGGGCTTGAGACAGACAGTCCATGGCTGAATTTCAGACGAGAAACTCGTAATGGTTAGATCAATAACAATGCATCAACTTAACTGTGAAATGTGTAACACAATTAGGTCATATTTTAAAACAATGACTGTGTCTATTCCATACATACCTTTTTATTCTTCAAGAACTGTGAACTGTGTGGTTAGGCTTTTACTGCTCGTAGATGTTCAACAGTAAACTGTTGTAGCAGTATGTGGATGTTTCCCTGTAACCTATTAATGAGGCTAATCGAAAGTTAAACAATGGTTAACTGACCATATAACTGTGTAATACTGGGGGGCTGTGAACAATGAAAGTAAAGAGCTGTGAAACGCAACTGTGCAGCTGTCGACTACATCATTCACTGTAGTCAGTGTTGAACTTCTGTAGTGCTTTGAGAAATTTTGTGTAAATTTTAGAACTACTCAGCCTTCTACTGTCTCGAACAAACGATATTTTAGAAGTGAGTACGGGATGATAGGGTCCTACCTACTGCACATCACATGTTTGTGTGTGCAGGTTTGAAATTCAGTCGTGAGAAGAATGTAGACGCGGCGGTCGAACGGCAACAAGAAGTACTTGTCGGGTGATCCATGGAAGTTTTAGTGAAAGTGCACGGAAGAACCCTGGAGCTTCTGTTATTCTGTGCTAGTTGTGTCAGTGACCATTCTTATAATAATGAGAGCAGTTGAGAAGGTACTCTTGAGAAAAACTCTTGTCTTAGGCTTGTTGAAGGGAAGACATGTATTATGATTCATGTTGAGACTGGACTTGGCGTTTAAGCCAACTTTCTCTTATATGTAAATTAGTTTGTTTCAAATGTTTGGAGACACGAGAGACTTACTAAACAGTTTATATTTATATGAAGAGAGAGATTTGTAATATGTCTGAAGTTCAAATATACGTCATTAGCTGAAGCAAATGAAATTGGTATGTCTATTTATTTTTATAAGCAGAGAGAGTTTTAAGAGATTCCTGTACCTAGCAGCATACTTCGGAGAAGAAAGTGAAAGAGAGTTTGCAGCAGCAGGCTAACCAGTAAGGAAAGTCGGCTGAGCATGTCAAGTAAGTCATCTCGTAAAAGAAGTGGAAGTTAGTATATTTACTTTGCACTTCAATTGTCGTCCAAAACTGTTAGACTTCCACCCCCTACCCCCCATTTTTCAGTGAGTATCACAACGCAGTACGTCGACAACAAAGAAATAAGGCCGGCGAACATCACAAGTGGCATATACTTAACAGGAAATGTAAATACAGGATGGGAATCATTTTGCAAAACATTAGCTTACTCCACAAGTCTCGCAATGTCCAGTAATATGTAGATGTACGAATGAAAAGTACAATGAAATTTGGTCATAACAGATGCAATACGGAAGAGCGAAAAACTATGTAGGAACATTGTCAGACAAAACCAACACAAGCAACCTGTTATACCTACAGGGACAAGGAGAGACTATAGGGGGAAAAAAGAAATCTAGTTGGTTTACTACAAAAACAAAATTACAGCTTTTTCTAATCTCACAATGATTATATGGTCCAACTTACAGAAAGGGAAGGTGTAGACATGAAAAACAGTGGGGCATAACTGGCAATAAGAGTGGCAAGAAAGTCATGTACACTAAACCTCTTTATTCTTCATGTCTACATGTTTGAGCCCTCTGGCACTATAGAGCTCTGAGTTGTAGCATGTAACATGGTGGGATGCAATGTAAGTATGTCAGTGTGTGAGAAACAGCATGCTGTAATCAAGTTTTGAATTTCAAGAGCCTGTCCACACATGGCGCACCCTCTCCTTCAGCACGACAATACCAGACCACACTGGTGCTGCAACAATTTGATGCCTTGGGTTCACTGTCATCGATCACCCTCCATACAGTCCTGACCAATTTTCATGTGTGTCCAAAACTTAAGGGACACCTTCAAGGACTGCACTTTGATAGTGATGAAGCGGTGGAAGCAGAGGTGAGGTTGTGCCACCGTCAACAAAGTCAAACATTCTACAGTGATGGTATCGACAAACTGATCTAATACATAGTTTAAAAACAAAAAATACTGATGGGCACTAGATAGCCCATCTAAAAGACTAATGAAATGTTGCCTGCAGCAATTAGTAAAGCATCTGGCTTTTTTAATAAATTTAGCTATGGAAGATGGAACATTTCCCATTGTTTATTAAGTAGTAAAGAGATTCCCATATACAAAGTAGGCTGCAAGGAAGATATAGTAAACCACAGACTAATAACTATTACAACTGTATATCTAAAATAAAATGCAATTCAAGCCAGTACAGTAAATACTGTAGGAAAATGCAATATTTTCAATGATGCACAGCATGGTTTAAGAAAGGCTAGATCTAAAATAACAGCGGTGCACGAGTTTTTAACATTTGCTACTAAGGCACTAGATGAACAGAAGAAAGTCTGTGGAATGTTTTGTGATCTTTTAAGAGACTCTGTGTATGCCATAACACATCATTAGAAAAGCTTCAGTGCTACAGTATAAGAGGGAAAGCAGCCGATTTCATAAAATCATCCATGGAAAATAAACAATATACAAGAAGTTACAAATGTCTATTCAAATTCTGAAATTGTTAAATGCCTCAAGGATCAACGTGTGGCCAACTACTTTTCATATTATAGGTATACGACATGTCCAAAGTAGTAGGTGAAAACGGTGTCATGTATGCAGCTATTATAAATGTTAACAAAACTACATATACGCAAAGAAAACACAACTTTAACAATATTACTGTCAAGCTAAGATATTTGGGTGTAAAAGAGACAGAAAGTTATTAATTCCTGGGTGTGATGGTGAAAAGATACTTGACACGGGGAAATATGGTATCCTGGTCTCAGGAATGATACAAATGTATGCATACAACAATTACTAAAGCAACAAAAGAAATCTGTAAGAAGCATAGCAATACTATCTCCAAGAGATTCCTGCAGAAATAAATATAGGGAACCAAACATATTAACAACATAATCACTTGAAATATAAGACACAATTATTTGTGGAAAAACTAACTGTACAGTATGTTTTAACAGGTATATCCACAGTTACAACACAACAAATAAAAGTGATTACTGCGTAGAAGGCAATTGTCTCAAATTAACTGACAAAGAGCCTGGAAATTCAGGGATATGACATTACCGTTTTTCAAAAACTAGTCACTTGATTACAGTTTGTCCATACAATGTTAAAGAATATCTCGTAGCTATATATTAAAGTAGCACATTCATATGTTACTGCACAAATACGTGCATCTTTTCAGACAGCACCAATTGCCTTTAATGTGGGATACGAACATCTGTATAATATAAAATGGCAGACATAGTAGACAAATGTGTTAAATGTGCTCTACAAAGCTTGATAAATATAGAGGAAATTGGAGGGTACCACAAGAAAAGATGACATACTAAAGTCGGTGAGTAGTTTGAGAGAATGTGCCAACATAATAAAATTGGATGTGAGCATGGAAACACTAAAAATCAAGACAACACAATCTCGGAAAGTGAGGTTACCAGCCTCCAGACAGAGGGAGAGGTTGCAGTTTACATTAACACATTGCTTTTGGTTCATGATATGACATATTGTTGCAAATAAGATGGTGGAAACCACGGACAGCCTTTCTGTAAAATTCTGGAGGTACGTCATTTGTTTTTCCTGTCAATGTTTTTAGTAGATTTTCCATAATCCTGGTGTTGGGTAGCATCAGGTTTGTCCATAAGTCTTCGGTGAAGGAGGATTCCCTCACCAGCAGTATACAAGAGAGGATCATGTTGTTTTGGACATGCCAATTGCTTTCTTTTTATAGAATGCCTTTACTCTTTCTAGTGTTGTTATGTTTTCATTGTGAGGTTTGGTCTGGTGATTTCTATGCTGTACATCAGTATTGGGGAGATTTTGGCTCTGAATAGTGCCGTTGTTACCTCTAGGCTGAGGAATCTTGAAATATACCAGGGTGTAACAGTCAATTAGTAAGTACTCACCCTCATTTCTCAGTGATCTCCGATGCTGCAGTAGCTGTAAAAAAATTTGCAAGTTATCTGCTCCACCAAAATTTGCCGCAACTTGCTGAGTTCTTGAGTGTGTAGCTATAGATTTGGTAGTGCTGAGGGAAATTTCAAGAAATTCAGGCAGACATGATGTTGTCTTTCAAAATCGCATGTTTATTCCGTAATACTGTAACAAAACTGTCGGAAAACTGACACCCATATGGCTTATATATATTTGTAACCATTACTGCCTGTGTCATCCATTATTAGAAACAGAAAATTTATGGATTACATTCAAAAATCTTGCTAGTGTATGCAGATGGTGTCATTCAGTTATGCATCAATTCGTTCCTCCCACATTGCAACATAAAGTTTTACATGGCTTTTAGTATTGAAATTTGTAAAATATGTTCACTAAAATTGTTGTTTTATTAAAGTTGCTTATATAATGAAGATTATTAGTTGGAAAATGTTCCTAACATTTCTGTGACACACATACAAATGGAATGCTTGTTTCAGTCCTTACAAAAACTATCCTGCACTTACAAAATGAGGATTGTTTATGTTTTATGTTAAAGTATCAATTAGTAACAGTTGAACCAGTGCAGGAATAAATGTATGCTTGCTAAAATTAGAATGAAATTAATGACAGAATATGAATCACTATAATAAATTGAATTCTAAATGACCAGATAATTGCAATAAGGTCTTTACAAAATGTATATAAGCCTGTAAATGTGGCGGCAGCCTAATAGCTGAGGTCAACACTTCATGTCATACTTATCCTAACAATCATATATATTGGTATGTTTCAATCTAATGTGTTCTATTTCATGAATAGCCATTATTGCTTTCATTGCTTTCTCTGTTACATGTTTTGTGAAACATTTTGCACTTGTTTGTATATTGCGATTCCTTGGTACTTGAAGTCTGGTACGATTTTCAGTTTTCTCTCCAGTAAGATGATCTCAGCTGATACAAGTGCTCCTCCTCCACTTCTGAGCATTATTATTTCTGTTTTTGCCACATTTATTTCAAAGCTGTGTTTGACACACCAATCTTCCATATTGTTTATTGCTGCTTATAGCTTTTCAATGTCCTTTGAGCTCTCTTTGGGTTATTCTTGCAAGGATAAATAACAGAGGACTCAGTGGGTCTCTCCTAGAAGTACTCCTTTTGATTGGAGTATCGAATCTGACAGGGAGAGGTTGTCTGAGATACTCATTTTATTCTATCACAGTACTGTGCGTATGATTCGTGTCTTATAGTTTTTTTTTTGGTCATTAGCTTTCTGTTTCCAATGTCAAAGTCCTTTGTGAAGTCTATAAATACTACATAAAACTTTTCTTTGTCTTCAAGGGTTTCCCATATGATCTTCAGCAGGAATTCTGTTGCAGTCAGAGTTGATCTTCCTGTCCTGAATGTCATTTGGCCTTCGTGGAGAAGTTCGTTGATTGTTTGCTTTATTCTTTCTGTTATTATTTTAGTGAACATTTGAAAGATAAATTTTCTAATGCTATGATTCTGTATTTGCTATGGTAACTGGGGTTTCCTTTCCGTTTATATAGCACTTTTATTATTGATTGTCTCCACAGTTCTGGAATGGAAGCTGTTTCTATGCACTTACTGTGGAGTTTTGTTCACGATGACATTAGCATTTGGTCAGTGTCTTTTAATTATTTGCTGTATCATCTTTCAGTACCTGCAGCTGTTTTGTTCTTGGTGCTGTTAATGGCATCTGTTGACCCCTTCTGTGCCCAACGGGACTCATTCCATAGCTGTTTGTGGCACTGCCTCCTGTCTGTCTTTCAGTCCTTCCTTATTCAGTATGTTTTTTGAAGTGTGCCTCCCAGTCTTTCATATCAATGTCATTTGTTTCAACTCAGTTTCTGAGGCATAGTGCAATATATGGGTATCTTGTGGTCTCCTCCACTAATTTCTGCCCCTCTCTTTCCCAGAATGTTCTCTTCTTTTCTTTTAGAGTTTTCTTATAGATATATCATTTTTCGGGGTTAGTCCTGAGGAGTGTGTGGTTCTCTGCACACCGTTTTAGTTGGTGTATGCTTCCTACTACATCATTTTGTAACCTGTAACACTCCATGTCGAATCATTTTTTCGCTCTTCTTTTGTACCTGGGATTGGTGGCATGTCAGTTCTCCTTTTGCTTCTGTTGCATCCTATAGTCATGAATTTTCTATTATTATTTCAGTTTGTTTTATATTGTCTGATTTTACTTCCACTTTCCTGATGTCTATTGTTCTTTAAAGTACTTGTTCCTCCTCTGTCATGGGTTTTTCGCCTTCTCCATGAGTATTTTATTGCCAGAGGAATATGTTTCCAAAGTGGTGTGGTTTGCAGTCCAGAGAGGAGTTATATGCCCCTAGTTGGTCCTCTTTTGGATGCAGTATCTACTGTGCTTTTACTGTTGTGGTAATATACAGATTTTTTGGGGTGTTTAATGTGGTAAGCCTATTTCCTGCAATTTTCCCACTATTATTTTTCATTTGCAGTTTTGTATATCCACTGTAGTTTAAGTCTCCGGCAATAATTAGTAGTTTTTCATGTGTACTCTAAGTGAGCAGCTGGCCTATTTCATCTACTACGCCAGTGGCGGCTTTGTTTGATTATTATAATGTGCTTCATTTGTGTTAGGAGTGTATGTCCCTGTTTGATAGTTGTAGTTATTGGTGTTAATTCCAGTTTTATGAGTACAGTTATTCCTTTGTCACCTTATTTTGCTTGGAGATAAGTGCAGCACAATTCCAGGTTTTAGCCCAGTTTTTGGTTCAAAACATTTCTGTTAGGATTGCTATGTCATATCCATGTAGAAAGTCTCTTGGAGCCATGTTCATTGCACATTTTAGACTTTCCATATTCCATAGAAGTATCTTTAAGGTTCCAACTGCTTCTACTACTTTGCATTTTTGTGGGTAATGTCTTATGGAAGAGATACGGCTCCATATAAAATAAAGAGAATGGAGCCGTATTAATAAATGTATAATTTTAACTCCATGTAAACATGACACATCTGTACTGAACTTGTTGACATTTCTGACATTTATATAGTTCAATTACATTTGTTAATTTCATATAAGTTTTACTTTCTTTATTTTCCTCACCTGGAAAATATTTTTATTCTGAAAGGCAGAGAAAGAGCCAGTGTTTCATCTTATTCAAGTGTTACTTCAATCCACAATTCTGTTTTTTTTCCTAGTCTTTTATACTAGCTGTACATCAGATGCTTACAAGAAGGGCCAGAGATATGGTGTTACGTGAAATTGTATTAATTTGGTTCCTCTCATTAGGGTTGCACAATGCATTACCAACTTTAATGTGTCTTTTGACACATTGTGTGATTTCATTTTGATTCCCATCTTCATGTACTTGTTATTCATTCTTGCTGATAACAAACCTACAATGTCAAATGCTCTATTGAGGAGGGCAGCTTTGAAAAAAAAAAAAAAAAAGCATGGTTGTATGATGTATCGTATAATGCATCTTTATTTTCCAGTAAAATGCAATTAAACTGAGTCAGAATGTGAGTAAGACAGCAATAATATTAAGGCTAAAAATAGGGTAAAATGGAATAAACATAAAAACAGATGAGGAAAGAGAGGGAGGTATTTGATACATAGCAAATATTTAAAATACAGAGACAGCTTGTATTGCCATCCTTTTAAGTACATTCATACAACTGTGCACAATAACATCATCATCATAGCAATAAAAAGTTTGGAAGTATAGTATTTCAAAATACAGTGTCTCTTGGAAATACTGTTTCATTTAAATCTGGTGCTTGGTACAGCATACATGGTAATGATTCAGATACTGCTTTAATAAAATACATCTTAGTTTATTAGTTACATTATATTGGTTTGGTTATGACACATTTCTCAATTATTCTCCAAAAATTACTTATGCTGTTACACACAGTTATGGCTTTCACATTTTTCTATCTGATACAGACTTCTTCCTCATATCTCTTCTTGTTTTTACAAATTCAATGAGACCTTCTGTGCCTATCAACATGAAATATATGTAGTGCACAAATAATTCAAAGCAAATGCTGTACTCTGATGTCACAATCAATTTTATATTTAGCTTCATATTTTTATGAACTGATTTCAAGGGTTCTCTTTTCCCACATAGCAGCACAGAATATCATAACCTCATGCTGGGCACTAGTACTAATAAAGGTAACATGCAGCTCTAGTAACTTTATGCTGCTTTTCACACCATTATTGCCAAAGGCAGTGTCATTTGTAATTAAGACTCTCATACACAATTTACAGAATACTGTACAGAGATTGATACAATTTTACACAGTTATCAACAAAATAGCAGTGCTGATTCAGCCTCAGTAAACCACATATTACTAGAAACAAGCCACGAAAATTAAATTTTTTATGTCAAATGAATATTGCAGTACGAGAAGGTGACTATATTACGACTATCAAAGCATGAATTGATGCAATGTTCAGAATGGAGATTAACTATTTTTGTTCCATCAGCTGCTGTTTGACAGTACAACTGGTAAATGAAATGAAAGGTAAAATGGTAGGAAAGAAAGGAAGAAGGTATCCAACTCCAAAATATTCCACCAGGTTCAGCAACTTCTTCAAACGTAAAGTAGACATTGTTTCAATAAACACCAGATGGAAAATTAGCAGCAATCAGTATATATGTTTGTGCTAGAAAACAGCTTATGACCCGACTGAATATACACATATGAAATGCTATGCCATACCATAATAATTACATAACAATTCTGTATCAATCAACATCTCATATTAAATGACAGCAATTTTTAATATAAATATAATTTTTCTTAAATCTTATAAAAAATCTTAAATATTTAGATTGCATGTTCTTTTAAAATATTCCTGTTAGCTTTTTAGTACAAATTCAATTATTTTATGGGTGGATGCCTTCTTTATTTTGTTTTCTGTCTTTTTCCTGTATGGTATCCACCTTCTTACACATAGCATTATTTTAAAAATTAGTCATTTCCTTTGATAGAATAAAGGCTTTCACGGCCAGATGACTTTGCTGCTGGTAAACCTTTCGGGGTAGAAGATCACGGCTCATAAAACTCTCCTGTTCCTAACATTTCATCCAGAACTGTGTTGGACATCTTCAGAGGCATTGCTCCTCCTTTCAGTCTTGTCTACAGTTGTCAAGCCTCGATGGAGTAGCAGTGCACTTGTGGACAAAACTTTAGGGACAGAAAGGTTTCATGGACCACGACCTTAAATGCTGAAAGTTTTAACAGCAGCAAAGTCATTTCCTTTATTGTTGCCAGTTTTGAAGAACTTTTTTCACATATCCCTGCAGACTGCACTCAAGAGCTTAAGCTGGTTTAACATACTGATGGAAAAAAGAACATGGTAGCTATTTACTTTTGAACCATCCAATACATTTTATGCATTGAACAGACAGGGATGAGACAATGGCTATGTTTGCAGAACCAAGTTGGTGTGGCTTAGTGCGCAGACAAGCACTCAAAATGGCATACTCCTTTACGTCTAAGATTGCTCGCTTTGAACTGTCTTCATTTATTTATATATATTTAATAAAAACCTTGCAGGTTAAAATATGTTTATCTTTACTTCTATTAACATAAAAAATGAAAGAACCAGCAATAACTCTATGCTGTTACAGACTTGTTACACTATTGTAAGTCAGAACTGAATGCATCAGTCTCTTATTGACCACAAAATCCTCAGAGGAGCTCTCCTATGTATTCTCCTCCTCCTATTTTGATACACGAGATTCTGTCCCTAGAAATAATGTGTGTGTGTACGGGGAAGGGGGGAGGAGATATCCTGCCTTAGGTTTTCTATTTGCTGCATCTTGATGGTGATTGCATTTTTGTTGTTGTTGATGATGATGACTAGCAAGAGATCAGAATTAAGAGTTCAACATATCTGCATGTTTTTATTAATACCATAGTGACTTCTGTGTTCTTCAGCAACAAACATATTTACAGCTGCCCTATCACAAAGGCCCAATGCAAAGACTACAACAAGACTACGGGATGCATATTTAGAAGATATCGCATTTGGCAAACTGGCTCAAATAGTACACACAAATACATACAACCAACTGTATTCACACAAATGAGGTCTCAAAACATTTATGAATTTTCTTATGTTAGTATTATTCATGTATTTGTATTCAAAGAAAACTATAACACGTCATGTGCCTAATAAGTTGTTGATAAACATTAACAGTGACAAAAATAAATAGGAATTATCTTTTTTTACAAATACTCAATACTTTGAAAATACAAATACATATGACTTTTCAATCAGTCTTTTTGAGTGAGCTAATGCCCCCTTCTTTCATCATGTATGTTCTTGTATTGTTACACATGAAATTCAGTCACAGAGAATGATTACAACACAATGACATTTCCTCTCATAATATATATTTTTTAAAAAAGTCTGTAAACGAAACTGTTGTGCTACACAGTCATATATATATATATATATATATATATATATATATATATATATATATATATATATATATATATATATATATATAAAAACAAAGATGATGTGACTTACCAAATGAAAGTGCTGGCAGGTCGACAGACACACAAACAAACACAAACATACACACAAAATTCAAGCTTTCGCAACAAACTGTTGCCTCATCAGGAAAGAAGGAAGGAGAGGGAAAGACGAAAGGATGTGGGTTTTAAGGGAGAGGGTAAGGAGTCATTCCAATCCCGGGAGCGGAAAGACTTACCTTAGGGGGAAAAAAGGACGGGTATACACTCGCGCACACACACACATATCCATCCACACATATACAGACAGGAATGCTTGTGTCTGTATATGTGTGGATGGATATGTGTGTGTGTGCGCGAGTGTATACCCGTCCTTTTTTCCCCCTAAGGTAAGTCTTTCTGCTCCCGGGATTGGAATGACTCCTTACCCTCTCCCTTAAAACCCACATCCTTTCGTCTTTCCCTCTCCTTCCTTCTTTCCTGATGAGGCAACAGTTTGTTGCGAAAGCTTGAATTTTGTGTGTATGTTTGTGTTTGTTTGTGTGTCTGTCGACCTGCCAGCACTTTCATTTGGTAAGTCACATCATCTTTGTTTTTAGATATATATTTCCTACGTGGAATGTTTCCCTCTATTATAACCATATATATATATATATATATATATATATATATATATATATATATATATATATGAGAATCTATCTTAATGATACTTCAGTATAGTTACAAATGTGAATCTGCCATTTAAATTAATTCCTGATGGGGCAGTTCAAAGCAAAAATCATCAATAAGAGAAGAAGAAGAAGAAGAAAAAGAAACTGAAACATTATAAAGGCTTTGTGAACACTGCCAATGGTGAAGTATAGTTGTCGTTACATTATAAGCCTTAGTTTTTAAATTTTATTTCCAAAATTTTCTTCTGGTATGCAATGGTATATGTTTTAAAATATTATTTTCTGATAACCATTTCTCACACCAGTGAAAAGTCATTTATAGCATGCAATGCTATAGCTGTAAGTATCAATATTTGTAACTGCTCAACAATGTATCAAGTTATCCATTATAATCAAAAGATTCTGATTGTAAGTAATTTCATGCAGATCAGTACCATTATATTAAAGAAAAAGAAAGCAAGGAAAAGGAAAAAAGCTGAGATGAAATGTATGATACTGTATAAATTTAAATTATGAAATCATATAATGTCTGAAGCAGATGCAAATGTGCAATTAATACAGATTGCATTGCCCTGGCAATTAATTGCTTCTACAATTGTTGTCATATTTAAGCTTCTACTCCCACTGCAGTTCAAATTATGATGTCGAACTGTCTTTCATAGACTTCACCTGATTGTATCAAAAGGAAAATTCACTGGAAGAAACTATAAAATCACAAGGAGGTAGAAAAGCTGGCCTTTATTTAACTTCAGGAGGTGAAGCAACTAGAACTACCGATAAAAATACTTAACAGTAATCTCAGTTTTTCTAACTACTCCGTGGAGGAATGAGATATTTGTGGTATGGGAAAGTAGGAAAGGGCAGGGATGTCACTCAGATCCCAGGATGAGAGGCCAAGGAGAGACACAATGGAAGGTCAGATAAATGTAAGCACTGAGATTTCTTCAATTTGGAAATGACAGAAGGGACAGAGTGCACAGTAAAGATGGATTCAAAGATGCTGAGAAAATTAAGTGGTGGTATATTCTGTCTGCAAACTGTAGAGCCAGCAGAGAGGTCTCCACTCTCTCTACCCAGTTACATAAAATAAAGCACCTACAGGATGTTTCATAAGGTTATACCGATCTTCCACAGTCTGCTTTTGAACTGGTGGTGATGCAGTGTGCACACACGCCCTGCGAGCGTATATTTTCCACCAAAGGCATTAACACTATACTGAATTTAGTAACTAATACAAGAAAAGAATATACATAAATCACAGCATGTTGTACTGCATTGTGACATAAGAAATTGATTCTTAGTTATCCTGTACGGCAGTTGTTACAATCTTCCAGGACGGCCATTTCCCCCACAACAAGCACTGTTTGCTGTTCAGTTTACAGACAGACTATAAATGATAATGTAATTATGCGATAGAAGAAATGGGAAAGAAAAGGGGGACAGTAGGAGGAGGGAGTGGGATGAGAAAAAATGAAAATAAACTTCTCAGCTACTCAATAGGAAGAGGGGGAAAAGAATCTTGTTACAAGTGGCTGAGTCTAGGATGGTGGAGGAATCATATGTTCCTGTGGTACAAAAGGCATTCAGGGTTGTTGAATCATCCTGTAGGGCAAGCTGATCAGCTAAATACTGGGTGACTCAAGACAGATAGTTTTCTTACGCCCAATAATGCATTTGGCGAGTTTGGTGGTGATCATCCCCATTTAAAAAGCTGTACAGTGAATGTGTCTGGAAATCAGGCTTCATCTTTGCTTCCTCATCCTCACAACAGATGAGTCCCTCTCTCCCTGGAGTTTGAGTTACCTGTCCCCCCCCCCCCCCCCCCCCATCCTCACCCTCTCTTTTCCCCCTTTCCCCTTTCTTTGCAACCTCCTTCAATCTTTCCTTTTCTCTCTCAGAGGAACAAAGAAACATACAAGTTACAAAAACATGGATTATGCTTCACCCTTGTCCAATCAATCCCTCTTTCCTCCATGAAGAAAGCACTTGGAAGTTCTGAAAACAAGCATAATTATTTGCTACTTTAAGTGCTTTTAATAGTGCTAATAATAGATCTTCCAACCCCTGAAAGTAATTTTAAATTTCCTATTAATTTCAAGTTTTCTTAATTGACTTTTCCCTTCAACACAAACCAACAATTGGTCTTCCAACCACAGATAAATCAATTATTTGCACCTGCAAGTCATCAGTAAAGTGGAAATACATTCCAACAATTTTCCCCTCTTACAAACAATGTATTACTTTTATAAAACATTTCCCTCTTCTCAGGCACAAAATATAACAAAATAAACACTCACTATAGATTATTGCATCTTTCATAAAATATTGTGCCTTGGCCTTTAGACAAGTACAGCTGTTAAATACAAAATGAAGGAAGGGAGAAATGTCTCCAAATTACCAAACACACGGCGTATAACAGTTACTTCTTGTAAAAAATGCAATGTATGTTAAAACTTAGGGATAGCCCAATCAAGTTGTGTGTGCATCTGGCAATGAGGGCAGCATTGTGCCATCTTGCTGTGGTTGTGAAGAAAGCATACCAGTTTATCTGTGCACTCTTGGCAAATAAAAACCAGAAGACTAGTTATAACTGTTCAGTATAGCCAAGTGTTTGGCAGCTACATGTTTACAGTAGAGTTACTAAGGCGACACATAATAAGGAAATGAGCCAGGTCACATTTTCTGTTCTGCTAATGATTTTAATTCACTCTGCTACCTCTGATGGCTGTTAGAGCAGTCACTTAGAATCAGTAATGTTAACTGTTCTAATTCACATTCATTGTATGGTTGTTTGGGGCAGGAAAGTGATAACATCATTATAATCCTGCAACCTGATATCAGTATCTAATGTTAACTGGGAATGTGTGGCTATACTCATTATAGAGTTACACAACTGTTGCTGCTACAGTCACATTGTGCACTTTGGTAACAGAGACTCTGTAACATGGCAACTATCCATGCTGATGTGTGGTAGACTGTCAGCCACTTTTCATTTTCATCCACGTTTATAACTTTATTCAAAGTGAATTACTTTCCTCTATACAGAAGGAACACAAAATATAAAACAAAGACACATTGGGTGTACTGCACTCTGAGTAATTTCAAAACGCACATCTGCTCTAAGAGGCACACATTTTGTTCAATTGAACTTTTAAAATGTAACTTTATGAAAGAGGAACAAATTATGGTCCCCAATGATTAAAACAACTAATGCTTTCAACTGAGAGATCACCATTCCATAAATAAATATAAAAACAGATATGTATACTAATAGGAAAGAATTTTTATAGAAAATCTCTCTCTCTCTCTCTCTCTCTCTCTCTCTCTCTCTCTCTCTCTCTCTCTCACACACACACACACACACACACACACACACAGAGAGAGACAGACAGACAACATAATGTAATATTTTTAAATAGTTCTGTTAATTGTTTTACAATCATTTGATTGTTAGTACTATAAACATTCTTCAGTTTTTCCTGTTTAGGAAGCACTCTTTCTTTTATAAAAGACACATTTCACAGCGACACTGAATTATAAACAACGAATTACACTTCTCTGAATAAATAATTTTAAAAAAGTATTATTTTAAGGCAAAATTACTGTGAAAGCATAAACATGTTAACAATTCTACAGTTACGTACGAGGTAAATAAGGCAAACCAAAGGCGAATACTAGTAAGTGGATCTACAGCAACGTTGGCCATAAACAGACAAAGCACATTTATTAGTCCTCAACAAGAGAAGCACCGGGTCACGAAATGTGAGAGCCTTGAAGGTGTATCATCACCAGATCCACCCAAGTGCAGGAATGCCTCCCGCCAGAGCTGCCCCCTATGTCAGCGTTTCCGTGGAGTATATATCTCCACCTTGCAGTTGGTGCTTCCAGTAACTAAAACGCCATTTAAATAGTCAAACTGAAACAAAGATTCATTGTATTACACATAGAAGAATGGAAAATACATCAATGTACTGCTGAAAGTGAAGCGTACATAAAATTATTTTATGCAATCACTTGCTTTTTCAAGAGGCCAGTTTTAAATTGACATAAAATAAACACTAGTTTAATGTACAAATACCTTAAAATTATACATATTCATAATGTAAATTTTGTGATGTGAAATGACAAAAGAATATTTAACTACTTTGCTTCTGAACATGATGTAAGCAATCTGATTCATTCAGGCTTCCTTGGAGAAATTGATGATTTTACAAGTTTTTGGGTTTGTGGCAGAGTTCTCATTTTCTCTTTACATATTTTGACAGCTTCTCTAGTTGTCTATGTCAGGTACTGAGTGCAAATTTTGTTGCGTGCTCTTCGGACTCTAACCAAACTGTGAAAGATGCATGAATGCACGCCATCCTACCAATTGTTTTCGGTGGTGTTAACCAATAAAACAATCAACTATAATTCAAATACAATGGAGAGGCTGTGCCAGAAAGCAAAAAAATGTTTAAATGCAGAAAATGCTGTAGGACACTCTTCACTAAAAGCACTTTTAATAGGCATTTGTCTTTGGGCAAAGGTAGAGCACTGAGATGTCTCCACGATTTAAGTAAACGGAATGCCAGATCCAATGCTCTCCTTAAGCTACAGCCTCTGCCATTGTTAATTAATTATCCACCACTTTAATCTCAATTGCCTTCTTAAATACACTGTCCCAGATATTAGTCACCTGCACCACAATGGTGGCATCTTTCTATTTCATTTTATGCACATACTTGAGGCTGGTTTTGGAGACAGCAGATTGAGCTGCAAACAATGTCAATTTGTATTGTAGGGCATGCTCAATGTGTTGTCCTGAATACCCATTCCTTTTCAACACTTCTCTCTGGTGACCAAGTACTTCGGCAAGGCTTGCTTCATCTGATAGTGTACGTGCTCTGTGGATCAGTATTCTAAGCAAGAAACTTCTCTGTGATGGGTTAATTATGGCTTGTGACTAACAAAAGGTTGATTTGGGTGGAATTCCTGTAGACAGGGACCAACATGCTCTTCTCTTAACCAAAACCTCAAGGAAAGGTTGCTGTCCCTCTAGATATTTCATCGCAATTTCACATATGGTTGGCTTTAACACACACAGCTGGCTTTAACAGTGAGGGAAACAATCTCCACAGCAGTGCACAGCATGTACCACTCACAGATAGGTTGGAGTTAAAAAGCGAGCAACAAAATTTGCACTTCACACATGACAAAGATAACTAGGGAAGTTGTTGCAAGTACAGAGAAAATGACAACTCAGCTGCAAACCCAAAAACTTGTAAACCATGATCTAATCAGTGTAATCTTCATAAATGTTTGAATGGAAGACTAAACTCTAACTTTTAACTTTTAATAGAGAAACTGTAGCAAGGAATTTTGTTTCCATCTTTATGCTGATTGATTGCCAACTTTTAGTAGGACCTTATGCACTGCACAAGAGTCTACAAATGTAATCCAAAACTCACAATCCTAATACTTAAGTAATGACCTTAACAGGTTCCTTGTCAATATGATGCAAGGTACTCAAGTAAACTAACAATTCAAACAATGGAAAGTCTAGGATGGAATAACAACAATATTATGAATATTATATTAACCAATTAAAGTTATTAGGCCGATAGATTGTATAGATTCTGAAGTGGTTATTGATAGTAAGCTTAAAAAATACAACTTTATTTGTAGATCTCTAAGAAGAATATTAAGAAAAAGAACTAGGAAAATGTCTTAACTTTCAGTCTAAAGACTGGTTTGATGCAGCTTTCCATCCTAATTTACCCTGTGCAAGCTTCCTTATCTCTGCATCATCTGCTCCAACCTACATACATTTGAACATTTTAACTGCAGTCAAGCCTGACCTTTCTCAACAAGTCTGACCCTTCAGATTTCCCTCCATTACCAAACTGATTATTCCTTGATGGCACAGGTTGTGTCCAATCAATTAATTCTTCCTATTAGTCAAGATGTGTCGTAAATTTGGTTTTCCTCCAATTTTATTCAGTTCTTCCTCATTAGTTATTCAGTCTATCTGTCTTATTTCAACATTCTTTTGTACCACCACATTTCCAAAGCATCTAATCTATTCTTGACTGAATTGTTTATCATCCACATTTTGCTACCACATAAGTCTACAATACAGACAACTGCTGCAAGAAGACTTCCTAGCAATTAAATTTACATCTGACTTTAAGAAATTTCTCTTTTTCAGAAATGCGTTTCTCGGTGTTGATAGTGTACATATTTATCCTCTCCACCTCCTTGCCTGTCATCAGTAATTTAGCTACCCAAATAACAAAACTCATCTCCTACTTTAAGTATTTCACTTCCTAATCAAACTCCTTCAGCATCTTCCGATTTAATTTAATTAAATTCCATTACCTTTGGTTTGCTATTGTTCATGTTCCTCTTCCTAGTCCTTTACCTTCTCTGACAGACTAAAGTCATCATCAGATGTCAAAGCTTTTAATCATTTTCCTGAACTTTAATTCCTTTTCCAAATTTTTCCTTGGTTTCCTTTACAGCTTGCGTAATATACAGATTGAATAACACTTGGGACAGACTACAACCCTGTCTCATTCTATTCTCAACTGCTATCTTTTTTCATGTCCTTCAATTCATATAACTACAGTATGCTTATTGTATAAGTTGTGGATAACCATAAGCTCCCCATATTTTACCCCTGGTAACTTCAGAATTCCAAACAGAGTACTGTAGTTAGGACAAATATTGTCCTGCAAGCTCCTACATTTCTCTGGAACCCAAACTGATATTCCCCGAGGTCAGCTTCTACCAGTCTTTCCATTCTTCTCTAAATAATTCATGTCAGTATTTTGCAACCATGATTTATCAAACTGATCATCCATTAGCATCCACATCTGACAGTGCCTGTCTTCTTTATAATTACAATTATTAAATTCTTCTTTAAGGGGAGCTGGAGGTGGTCAAATCAAAAAAATTACTTTTTTTTTTTTTTTTTTTGCTACCGAAAATTAATTGGAACATTCCTCTTTAATGTAAACTTTGAATTATTGTTCTACTCGCCCTGGAAGTGGAGTTATTACCATTTTCCCCCACGCCTGCAGAGGAAATGGGCGGGCGCTGAATGCATCTAACACCCTCTCGTGACTTACTGGCGAACTGCTTGGCATTTTCTCGGCCTGTTACGCATACAGCGCCTTATGTTATGCATACAGCGAGTGTGCAAGGGTTGGCTACATTGTTTTCTGTGACAAATGAAGCGCTAAGAGCGCGTAACATCGTCTCTTTGCTGTTTACCGTTTCGAATTAGTTCAGTGTTGCGCCTGTTGTTGGTAGTATTATACTTCTTGTGTAAAGCGTTGTTCTGGTTACGATGCCACGTTTTAGTAACCGTGTATATAAGAAGAGGAAGAACGTAGGTAAAAGAAAATTAACACTAATACCAAGTTGCGATACTACAATTACTGAAACAGTGCGTTCTTCTGCTAAGCAACACATGGCTGGCCATAGCCCTGTGACATCTTCTAGCAAGAAGCTGACTGGTGGAAGCGACAGATTTCGTGAATATGTTAGTGACAGTGGTGGTATTTTTCATGACTTAGCACAGCCAGAATTGTTACACAAATGTCTACACGGAAAGACGCAGAATCCTAATGAGAGCATAAACAATTTGATTTGGAAAGTGATTCCTAAAAGGGTGTTTGTAAGCATAAAAACACTGCACTTTGGCATTTATGATGCAATAGCAACCTACAACCAAGGGAACAGTGTGAAGTTCTGAAGGCATTAGGATCTACAGCTGGGGTGAACACTGTACAAGCACTAAGAAATATTGACAGAGAAAGGATATGAGGAGCAAAAAGAAGAGAAAGGCATATGAAGTATGATGGAACAACGGGCCAGAAAAGAAGACAGAGGAGAAAGCTTTTGGAGGATGAAGAAGAAGACCCTGATAATCCATCCTATAGTGCAGGAATGTATTGAGAAACTTTGATAGCCATTTCCTGTAAATTAGAATTTTTCGAATATAAGGAACATTTTCTCAAAATCCACTCAAGCTAGAGAGATGAAATTTTTATACAGTACTCCTAGTGGTCAAACTTACATTGTAACACAGCCATTTGGCAATGTGTTCAGTAGTTTCATTTCAGTTTAATTATAAAGCAATTATTTGTAAAAAAATTTGGGTCATTAATAAAAAAAATAATTGGAAGGAAACTAGAAAAGATACTCCAAAATCCCTCTGTCATAACTGCAATACTAAACCACTCTATATGTAAAAAAAAAAAAAAATTCAAATTTTTCTATTTGGTAGTTTATTCATAAATGTTCATCAAACTTAGTGATTTTAACATGGGCAGCATAGGCACCTCTGGCTCCCCTTAAGTCTGATGGTATTTTGCCAGTCTCATATATATTGACAACCAGGTGGTATAATTTTCTTATGGTTGGCTCTCCAAAAGATCTCTTATTTGGAAGTCTTTTTTGACTTGGGTCTTCAGTTCTATCGTGTTTTGATCTCAGTATTATATCTACACACTCATCTTCAGAAACTTTGTCTCTTTTTCAATAATACTGTCTTGAAGTTCATTTTCCCTGTTTAGTTCTTCTGCATATCCCTTCCACCTTTCAGTTTTCTCTTCTTTTCTTAGTACTGGCTTGCTATATGACCTCTTGATATTCATGTAGTTGCTCCTCTTCCTCCAATTTTTCTATATGTGATATCAATCTTTCCCCTAGACATGCACACTTCTACAACCTTGCATTTATCTTCTAAGCATTCCTTTTTACACATTTTTCACCTTCTATCATATTTTTTACACATTGATATCCATATCCATTATGCCTGCATCATTTGCTGCAAAATTATATTTTCTCCTTCTGTCAATTGCATTCAACATCTGCTGTGCTATCCAAGGATTTATACTACGCCTTATTTTGTTTTATTTTTCTTTATTTTCTAGTAAGAGGAAAGAAGAGATGTATCAGTGTAATTTAGGTAGGGCTAATAATATTGAAATATGATACTTAATGAAGTTGAATGTACATTCTTATATGTTCAAAAAAATCTGTTTTACAAAGAAATTTTTAAGGCCATGAAAAATTTTGCAATACAACCTTTCTAACTGAACTCAATGTGTAATGATTATTTGGGAAGATTAAATTGAGACTCAGGGTTTTATTATTGCATTTTACATGCAGGATATATGATCTTTTCTTAAATTGTAGTTCGAAGCATTATTTTTAGTAGAAGTAGCCTATATGATACCACACTGCTTGGATGTTAACTGCAAAACAGGTTGTGGCAAATCCTGATGGTGGAAATGGTATTCAGGGAATTCTGTTTTCAGTGAGAATGTCACAGAGAGTTTGTTTTAATGACGTGGTATGATTTTGGTCATATCCATGAGAAGTGCAAGGAATACTATTTTTGTAAGCCTGTGGTTTCAACTTATTTTTGTAAGCCTGTGGTTTCAACTGTCACTGGACTGGTGCAAAATGAAACTCACTGTTTTGACTCAAAGTGAGTTAGTACAAACAGGTAGATGCCACCTTCAAGTTTCTACAATATCTGGCCTGAGGGGGCCTTAGAAAAAGGTACAATGCTCTCTAAAGATTTTCGAGTAGAGGGATTACTTTCTATAATTGGAAAGTCATTGGTATGGAGCAGTGGTCAAATGCACTGGCTACCAACTAACTGACTCAGGTTTAATTCCCTCTGCTACCATTTCCCCCACCACAACAATGTTACACTATTAATTATAAAATTTAAATACATTTAAACAGTTCAATTCATATTTTCAAAATTAATTAAAATATTTAAGCAGTAAATTTACAAAATTGGGTGAAGTTTTGAATGAGTCCAAAAATTCTAGCAATTAATTAATTGTTTTTTCTTTATTATTTGAAGATATATTACATTTTTTAGAGTGATAATTATCAAAGAAACATTTAAAACATATATATTGCTCACACGATATGCATCTTATGCAACCATTTTTTGAGCAAGAACATTTTTCCAAAATATGCTTCAGTGGAAAGCACACTTATTTCAAATTTTTAAATTGAAGGTGTTTTGTCCATCAGTTATGTTGCATACCAAGCACACTGAATCCCACGGACGAAAACAGGAATACTAAATTGATGCCACATGATTGAACAAATTTTAATTGCAGTTTCTCTTGATAATGATGATTGCCGTTGTGGTAGCACTTTAAAAGCACTTTGTAGTCTTAGTTATATTTCTGATGTGTGACAGAGTGTTGAATAAAACAAGCACTTTTAGGTGGAATGATCCTCGTAGTACATGTTACTTCACCTTCCTCATTGATGTCTCATCATACAATGTAAAATCTTCTTGGCCACCCCACGAATGCATCAACGGAAGAAAATTACTGTTAGCAAGGCATGACTTTGAAGTTGTTTTCAAGATTTTTGCTAATGCTCTTTTGTTAGTTTTCCTGACTTAGAGACAGGGGGAGAGAGAGAGAGAGAGAGAGAGAGAGAGAGAGAGAGAGAGAGAGAGAGAAAATCCATGTACCTCTTCATGAAGATTTTGTCCGTCAGGTTTGGTGTATAATATCAAATCATCATCATTCACTACAAAATTATCATTCATAATTTGAATAATCTACTCTGCAATTGCTTGACCCATAGCTATTGCTACAAGGTCTACAGAAAAGAGGAGGATTGTCAGTGATCATATCTTTTTCTCTTCAAATTGAAAAAGCTTAACAAAGAGCACTGATGATCTTTCTAAATTCTTCATGAAAGGTTGTTTTGATTTGTTTAAATTTCAGTTTATTTACAAGTCACTTCACTGGTAGAAAATTCTTGTTTAGTTTTCAGTTTCCAATAAAATAAAATGTCTTGATGGAAAAATACCACAGACTTGTGGTGAGATGCTGTCCACAACTGTACAGACAGTTACAAATCGTCAGAAAAAAGGTACAGTAATGACTTACTATAGGGGATTTGAAACAGCTGCCAAAGATACGTGTTTTGAATGAATGTAAGAGAACAAAGAAAAAGAATACGGTGCTGATATGACGACAACAGAATGTTGCTACTGAAGGACAGCTGAAATCACAAACCACACTCTACAGTAAATACAATGCTGAAATATCATTTAAAACAATACTTCTTTAAATATGTTCACAATTAATAGTCTTTAACAGTTCGAGGGGGGAGGGGGAGGTATGACCAATAGCAGCAGGTATTGAGCCTTTTTTTTCATAGCATAAAATTTACTTATTTAAGTAAAATACAACAATAACTTAGTAGAATTGGATTTAATTACTATTTTTCCCTGTAGAATTTCCTTACATATTGTTTTTATTGTTGTTCTGTTTTGTTATGAGTTGAATTTATTTTGTTTTGTCCTTTGGTTGCTTTTTTTCTGTGAGTCCTTGAAGGAAGTCATCGAGAACAGATATGATTAGCTCTATTTCATAACCTGAGCCAACAAGCTGCCAGCCAGTGCACCTGACCAATTTACCACAAAACTGACTTAAAAACTATTGAAAAAAAAAAAAAAAAACTCTTGAGCTCTGCTTGAAAATCTTTAGAGCACATTTTATCTTTTCCTATGGACTAATCAGGTGAGATATTCTACGAACTTGAAATGGGCATCTACCTACTCTACTCATGTAGTTTGAGCCAAATTGGTGAGATCAGTCCTGTGCCCTCCCTTTGTGAGACACAGCATTACGATTTAATTTTTTTCTTTTTGGTGGAATTATTTAGTTAACTGGATATTAAGAGAGGAATAAAAGAATCTGACATTATTATTTTATGGGAGCAATGAGGTAAAGCAATTTTACTACAAACTTAAACTAAGTTCACTATAACAATTTTAGACACATCACACATACTGGTCCAAAAAACATTTATTTTCAACTGAGGTTGCAGTAGACATAAACTTTACAGGTAAGCAGAACTGCAAAAGTGAATACAGTGCTGATAAACTCAAGTAAAGTAACTCAACCTAAATTTTTACTTTGGCAGAAGGGAACATACTGTAATCAACAATAGTATGCTCTGTAGGTATTTTCTAGAGCAGAGCAGTAGATCCGCATGCCATTCTGTACATCACAAAAATGGTGTGATTAAGCTGTGCGCTGTGTCACTTGGCACAGGGGCACAACAGTGACAGAATCTGGTAAAGTAAAAGTGGTTATTGCTGAGTTCTTTAAAACTACCAGTGCAATGATTTACTCTACTATCAAGAGTGAGATTTCAAGGCTCACTTTAAAAAAATCAAAATTTTATGTTTCGTTGACTCCACAGATGTGATCAGATTAGGTTTGGCAGTGTATTTTGATTGATTTTGTGTGTGTGTGTGTGTGTGTGTGTGTGTGTGTGTGTGTGTGTGTGCGCGTGCTGGGGGAGGGGGGGGGGGCAGCAATCACATACCGATTTATATCAAACATTATCTGGTGACCAAAATTTGCTTTTTAGTTAATAGTTTCTAATTTATATCACACTGCCTCCCACACTGAGAATGAAGTCAGGTTTCCAATGTTCAGTTAGGTTTGTGTGTTGCGTGTATATGTATTTTGTAATGTTGTTATGGCCCCTGGTGTGCATGCACCCCTAATGTACATCCTTCACAGTTTTCCCCTTTAAAGATTTCTCCCAGTTCAAAATTTATTACTGACTTCTTCTTAGCATGTGATCCAGTTACCACATTGAGAAATGCTCCACTTATGTGACAGTTGGCTTAGCTTTTGACAATTTCATTAGCTCATCAGTGCCTTAATGCTTGACTACTTCTTCATCACTGAAAATTGAAGTGTGTGGGAATGCTTGAACAATTATAAATTCACCAGGTGTAACACTGACCTTCACAATCATCAAGCAGTTATTGATACGGCTAGTCCTACATACTATTTTCTCATTTACCTCTTGCTATGACAGCAACTCTTTCTTTTTTTTTTTAAATCTTCCTAACACTGCTACGAATTACTCTGAACATATCAATGCATAATTCTCCATTTCCTCCCCACCTTGTCTCACATGGCTCTATAACATATATTTGGTTGTTTCTAATATCACATTTAATTTCCTCCAGCTTCTTTAAGTACGGTATCCCATGTATCTACATCAACTTGTGAAGGAAATTGCCTGATAAGGACATAGGAGACCCTCTTTCCTACTCTTTCAAATTTTAGGTTCTGAAATCCACAGTCAGTACTCTGTTGTTCTCTTTTTTTTTTAAATCTCCTTTCATGATTCCATATCACTTGACATATTCATCTGGAACTTTAATCAGCAATGAGAAACTTTTTGACAATTTCCAAGAACATTTTAAGAAGTTTAAGAAGCCTTATTTACTCACATATCTATCTGTGGTAAAGGACTGAACATTAAAATACTTGCAATATTTTAAACGAAGAGGCATTGTAGAACTACCCTACTGTGATATTTTCTAGTATTGTGGAGTGTTCTACTGTCAACAATCTCTTTTGACATAAATCAAGAGTGCAATGAGATTCATGGGTTCAAGCAAAGTACTTACCCCTGTCACTTGCCCTGAAGTCCGTATTAATGAAAGCTGTTCCAAAGGGCAAGATGGTGCAAAAGCTCTGAGAGTAGTATCTGTTGATGCAGTCAGAACAACACCTTCATGCTGCTGAACTGCTGTTACTTGGCCTCCATGTTCCACATCTAAACTCTGAAATATATAACTATGGTGAGTCTTAGTAAAACCAGTCATAGTTAATTTATCAGTAGCTTGCATCTGCTGATGTTTTCTATGGCTATACTACAGCCCAACTAGAAAAGAAGCTTTAGTGCAATTCTGGGCAGAACTATTGGAAAAACTAAACAAGAAACAGTTAAAGATTATCTACTTACCAACTAATAAAAAAGAACAACTGCATCAGGACAAAACCACACTACTGGGGTAAGGGGAAGGAGGGAGAAGAATATTAAGTATAGAGCACTTGCAAATTTTTAAGAAAGAAATTCCCTCAGTAGGACCACAGAATAAACATCAGTGACAGGCAAAGCAAAGGAAGTCATTCCAAGTACACAATAAGATGGATGCAAGGTGCAGGACCTAGCAGCTGAGACCTCAGTTGTATAGTACTAAAAAAGCTGGAGGAAATAAATAGATGAGGACTATAGCTTGAAAGAAGTCACAATATGAAGATGGGTTCATGGTATTCAGCAGTACAGAAGGATGGTGAAGGAAACACAAAACAAGAGGTGCAAGGGGGATGTATAAAACATATTCTTAAAAAATTACTGTAAGAGGTTTACATCAGACAAGCATGAACAGAAATAAATATTTCAAGAGAATGAAAGACAGACATGCATTAAGACAGAGACGAAGGAAAGGCCAAAATCTTCACAAGAATAAACAAGGTTGACAGTGAGAGTGCCAGAAAGCCAAGTCCTAACTGCCAACACGTGTGCTCACCTGCTCTATGGATTGGAGTGATTATTCCTCCATTACTTTTCTTCGGCATTTTTTCATTTGTGATCTACCTTCTCCTATTTTATAGCTGGTTCTGCCTCTCAAAAAAAAATACATCTAAAAAGTTTGGAAAGATACAAATTGGTCATCCACATTTTTGTTCATGTCTGTAGATTCTACTTGTGTCATTTCTATTTCAATCCATACTAACTGAGTGATCTTCTTCTATCACACACGATATTAACCTCAATTTTTGGATTCTCTTCTATCTATGTTTTGACTAATGATTATAACTATTATCTCCTTCTATTTTTTTAATAATACTTTAAGATCACAATGACTTTGTTGCTAGCTATAATTAGCTATGAGTTACTATCCTTATTGGCGGCACTTTCCAAAATCTGTGCTTGTTTTATTAAATCACCCCCAAAACTTTGTATCCAAGTATGATACAGATGTCATTAGTTCAAATTACATGTCTTATTTTCTAAGGCCTGTTATTCCTTGTCTAAATTTTGGTAGAACCTAGGTAAAAATACGACACTTCTCCTACCTAGCATTTCTTCATACTGTGTACTGTTTGTCGTAAGGCACCTTACTAGAGGTTTTGAGATTTACATAATCTTTTACAAACTATATTGCTGCTGGAGGACTGAATACTAATTTAGTATTGTAGCTTCCCAGCATATTTGATGGTCCAAAACTGCAGTGAACACTTGGTTTAAGGGAAAAGACAAATCATATTTTCTCTGTGTATTAAAAATGCTACACAACCACTGTTTCAAATGTACTAATCTGGAAAGGGGAAAAGTTGAAGAAAATAGTACGGTGTTTATCACGAAAAGGATGAAAACTGCAGAAAGGTTTCAGCTTCATGATCCAACAATGAGTAGCATGCTGCGTCTTATGGCAACACATGACCCGATACCAACATTTCGCCACTTTTGGGGAGAAAGAGGGAAACAATGTTGATTTGTGCTGTGGGAATGTAGACAGTTTCTTTATGTGGCTATAGAAGCATATAAGGTAGCTATTACTGCAGCTTGTTTATCATTTCATGTAATGACATGATGTGCCAGAAATTGCCATTTGCATTTCTGTCAACAACCTGCTTGGTAGTGGATATGGCTTTGAATGGTACTGAAATAAATGTGGAAGCAGCATATAACCATCGGCAGATTATTAGAGAACAAGGATGTATGTTTGGTTTTGCATATTTAGCTCCCACATTTTACGAAGGAAGCAATTTAGTAATAGTTACTATTATTAAGGAAAATCATGCAGATGATACTGGACTAGAAAACAGGCAGAAAAAAAGAATATTAGCTCTGAAGACATTCTCTTGTGCTGACTCATCAGATTTGCTCTAACGAGTGAAATACAGAGTTGTGAATACAGTATGTACAATCTTAACTCCACCAACAACTAGGTTCCTGTCTAGGAAAAGCCTTTCACAGTCAACATTTGCACTAAAATCATCAACCAAGAAAGCCACAGAAAAACTGTGGGCAGCCAAAATAAGTCAACTCAAAATAGGTGTAATGCCAGCAGAATGCTTACCAGCCACATAGGACTAAGACTGGATCACATGGAGGTAAATATGTTATGAATGGGTGTTGGCAAGGGAAAACCTAATGAATGTCAGTGTTACTGTTACCGTGATTCTTGCAACAGAGAGAAGTTGCTGAAGGTGCAAGAAAATGCTCTAGTAGTTGTTTCTTGTTACACAAAGACTGTTTGATCTCATTTTTGTATGTGTGTATATGTATAAATTCCTTCTATTTTCTTAAATGAAATTCTAAATTTATAGAATACTATGTGTATGTTTCTGGCATTAGTAAACAAATAGAATAGGGGAAGTCAAATTGAGACAAAATTTCAAATAATTTTAGTATCTGACAGTGTTTGGATTCCCCATGCAGCCCAAGTGTCAATATAGAGAAGAGGTCAGATATACTCAGGCTACATATTCCAGCCACAGCATGCTACTGTGGGAGGTGCCATCTTAGGGAGTATGTCATGTGGAACTGTCCACAGACATGAGACTGTCAGTAAACACCTTGCCTGACACTTATCAGTTAGTCACTCTAGTTAACTGAATCATTAAGTATGGGTCATTGATCAGTAGAGTTTTGACCTAGCCTGTATTGTGTTTTCTGGACCGTTTGGTATACACTTTATACACTTTAAGATGACTTTGCAACAGTCTGGACTTGTTTTAGGTAAACCGTTCACTTTGTGAACATTTGTGGCAGCAGCCACTGCAGCTACAATAGCAACAACAAATGCAGCTACAGCAACAGCATGAAAAACAGTGGGAACTCCAGCAGCAGAAGCAGCACCAGCCAGAGCAACAGTGAGAGCAGCAGCAGCAAGAACACCAGTGGTAATACCAATAATAACAGCAGAAATTGCTGTTACAACTGCTGCAAAAACAACAACAGCCTGCTGTTGCAACTTCATTGTCTCCAACGCCATCGTTTGCTTGCTTCTATGAGACAAACGAGAGATGGGAGGTCTATTTACATTGTTTTATTCTTCACTGAAAGGTGAGCCAAACAACTGACTAAGGATGTCAGAGTGCACTCTTACTGTACTGTACGAAGTAGTGCAAAAACTATGCCCACTCTCAGATGCCAGTAGTTGGATTTTTTATGATGTTTGTGGTTTGCTGATTGACTATTATGATCACCCACATAGTTGCTATAAGGCTCCAGTTTAACATGTGAGTTAAGCAACACAAGCAGACATATGCTTGACAAAGTCAGCACAGGGCAGGCCATTTCTGGCACTACATGCTGATTTATTGGGGGAGGGGTATTGTGCCTGACAATGATTTAGATTCCCCACCCAGTCCGAGTAATGATCATACTCCTACCACAGCTTGCTCCAGCACAAGGTGCCACTGCAGAGGTGTGGCCATCCACTGATATGAAACTGCCTGTAAATACCATGGCCCAACAGTTGCCAGTTAGTCTAGACAGTTCACTGAAGCATTAAGTACGCGCCATTATCAGTAGAGTTTTGACATTGCCTGTATTGAATCTTTTGATTCATATTGCTCCTTTGAATCTTCTTATATACTTAAGATGACTTTGCTACACTTTGGACTTGTTTCTAGCTAGCTGTTCACTTCATGAACTCTGTCATCGCCTCAGGAACTGCTTGTTTATTCCAGTGATCTTTGTGTTACTGCTAGTACAAATGGTCATGAACTGTGTTCTGTCTAGACAGAGGAGAACAGAAAAATAATCATAATAGGTTGGAAATGCACCATTTTGGAGCTATGGCTATAAAACAGATTATCAGCAACAAGTGTGCATAAGTGTTTGCATTTAAACTACCTTACTGCTGCTAATATCAGATTTGCTAAGTAGCACAGTTATTTATTAAATTAGATGAATATAATGGTTTCAGATGGGCAGTCAAAGCTAAGCTGATTTTAAACTCCTCTCTATGGTTGGTTAAGTCCAACCTGATCGGTGATGTTTCACTATTAAATCAACTATGTTAATAGTACTGTAATGCCACTAATTTGGTAAGATAATAAGCTGAACTGAAGAAAAAGAAATACAGTAAGAATCAATATACAATACTGAAAGATGCGATGTTGGTAATAATGAAATCAACATGTTTTAATTTTTGATAATGTAGATACAGAAAGATTGTACTTTTATTCTAACAAGTATGGTAGAGCAGAAAGTGTGAAATAATACAATGGTGAAGAATAAAACAGAAAATAAAATTCAAACACACTTTCTTCACAAATCACATTTTTCTACAGCAAATGCTAAAAATTCCTGCTTCCAACATCGCCACAAAGATGATATTGTTAAAGAAATTATTGATGCAGCCTCTTAGAAATTCTTGGCATGTTGCAAAAGAGTGCGGCAGCCTCAATAATTCTTGCAACCAGCTTGTCACAGGTGTTGAATGTTGTACGGTAGATGTGATCTTTCATAAGACTCGAAACACCAAAGTCTAGTGATGCTAAATCAGGTGATCTGGGAGGCCACACTTGAGGACGACCACACCCAATTCACCTGTACCTGAACACTTTGTTCACAATCACCTGTATACCAGAGTGCACTGTGGCATAGCTCCATCCTGTCAGGACAACATTCTTCACTGTACACCAAGAGTAGCATCTTCCAACAGGATGGGAAATTTCACTTGCCAAACTTGTAAATAATTGTCGCCATTTAATCAGGGAGGTTGTATGTTAACTACAAGTTTCCTAGTAAATATAACCCATTCGTAAACATGATGAAGTAGGGAAAATTTATGTTGTTGGGATGCTGGTGCTGCCTTAGTGCCCAGGCACAAAAATTTGTTCATTGCATTTGTGGACTGTTGCTCTAATGCCAGCTGAAGACACTGCTTCAAAATGATTTCATATTCCTTCAACAAATTCTAGAGTTCTCACTGTTCTTTGCCATCCTGTATCAGCCATTTATGGCATAAACATGTCCGTATCTGTCAAGCAATGTTCCACAGATGTTAAGGTGCCGATTCTGGTAGCCTTCTGCCTGTGAAATGTTCAGCATACCACATTCTTGCATCACCAGCAGTCCATCTCACTGCTCTGTAAGCACTGAGAATGTTAGATAGCTCCTCGTTTGTGTGCATGTTCATGACAACTTCCAGTGGGGTACAATAAATGGCAACAAGTGAAGTGCAGCACAACAACCAGAGCATAACACAGTTGCAGCTTAACGATAATGGAAATTCTGGGTGGAAAAATACTTAAAATAAGAGAAAGACAATCACTCACCTACAGCGGACCGATGCATGGAGCACAGGAATGCGTAACATGAAACAGCATTCATACTAACTTTTGAGCAACAGCTCTTTTTCTAGTACAAGTACACCGACACACACACACACACACACACACACACACACACACACTACCACATAGACACCCAAACGCACCCTCCTGTGGTCATGGATGGAAAAGAGTAGAGCAAAAAAAGGTGTATGACGAGGAAAGAGTGGGGGGGGGGGGGGGGGGGGGGGAGGAATGGAGAAAAGGAAAGAGTGGAGGGAAGGAAACGTGATCATAAAAAGGCAGCAGAATGGCAAGGGAGAAGGGTTGAAAAAGGGGGGAGAGGAGAATAGTTGAAAAGAGGTAGAGTGAGAGAGTGAGCAGGAGCGCGCGAGAGCACACGGAGGAGCGGGAGCGAGCGGGGAGGGGGGAGAGGGAGATGGGGAGGGGGAGAGAATATCTGCACGGGGGTAGAGGTGAGGGAGGAAGATTAGTGGTAGAAGGTAGTGCATGATCCAGATGGAGAAAAACAGGTTAGCGGAAATTTAGGCCATGGGATGTTAAGAGTGCAGGATACACTGCAGAATCACTTCTCATCTTCGTAGTTCAGACAAACTTGTGCTGGAAGGGAGCATCCAAAAGGCTCGCATAGTGAAGCAGCTTATGAAGTCGTTTGTGTTGTGTGCTGCATGTTCAGCAACTGGTGGTCAAGTTCGTGCTTTGCAACAGTTTGGTGGAGCCCTTATGAGTGGGTAGACAGCCGGTTACTTGTCATGCCTATATACACACATCAAAAAAAGTTTTGCACCACTTTGGTTCTGAGAGTTCAGGAACCTGTACAAAAAAGTTGGAATAGAGATTAACATAAACATCATTTCCGCCCTTTTTATTGTTCATGAAAACCACACATTGCATGTTGTATCACCATACAGCGAGACCTTCAGAGGTGGTTGTCCAGATTGCTGTGCACACCGGTACCTCTGATACCCATTAGCATGTCCCCTTGAATTGATGCATGCCTGTATTTGTCATGTCATTCTATCCACAAGTTCATCAAGGCACTGTTGGTCCATATCATCCCACTCCTCAACGGCGATTCGGTGTAGATCCCTCAGAGTGGTTGGTGGGTCATGTCGTCCATGAACAGCCCTTCTCAGTCTATCCCAGGCATGTTTGATAAGGTTCATGACTGGAGAACATGCTGGGCATTCTAGTCGAGTGATGTCATTATCCTGAAGGAAGTCAATTCACAAGATTTGCACAATGGGGGCGGAAATTGTCATCCATGAAGACGAATGCTGCCAATATGGTTGCACTACCAGTCGGAGGATAGCATTCACGTATCGTGCAGCTGTTATGTCGCCTTCCATGACCAACAGCACTGTAAATCAGCCCCACGTAAGTCACCCCAAAACAGCAGGGAACCTCCACCTTGCTGCACTTGCTGGGCAGTGTGTCTAAGGCGTTCAGCCTGACCAGGCTGCCTCCAAACACGTCTCCAATGATTGTCTGGTTGAAGGCATATGCGGCACTCATCGGTGAAGAGAACGTGATGCCAATCCTGAGCGGTCCATTTGGCATGTTGATGGGCCCATCTGTACTGTGCTGCATGGTGTCGTGGTTACAAAGATGGACCTCACCAAGGACGTTGGGAGTGAAGTTGCGCATCATGCAGCCTATTGCACACACTTGGATTCATAACACAACACCCTGTGGCTGCGCAAAAAGCATTATTCAACAAGGTGGCATTGCTGTCATGGTTTCTCTGAGTCACAATCCGTAGGTAGCTGTCATCCACTGCAGTAGCAGCCCTTAGGCGGCCTGAGTGAGGCATGTCATCAACAGTTCCTGTCTCTCTCTGTATCTCCTACAAGTCTGAACAACATTGCTTTGGTTCACTCTGAGACGCCTGGACACTTCTCTTGTCGAGAGTCCTTCCTGGCACAAAATACAGGGTTATTACAAATGATGGAAGCGATTTCACAGCTCTACAATAACTTTATTATTTGAGATATTTTCACAATGCTTTGCACACACATACAAAAACTCAAAAAGTTTTTTTAGGCATTCACAAATGTTCGATATGTGCCCCTTTAGTGATTCGGCAGACATCAAGCTGATAATCAAGTTCCTCCCACACTCGGCGCAGCATGTCCCCATCAATGAGTTCGAAAGCATCGTTGATGCGAGCTCGCAGTTCTGGCACGTTTCTTGGTAGAGGACGTTTAAACACTGAATCTTTCACATAACCTCACAGAAAGAAATCGCATGGGGTTAAGTCGGGAGAGCGTGGAGGCCATGACATGAATTGCTGATCGTGATCTCCACCACGACTGATCCATCGGTTTTCCAATCTCCTGTTTAAGAAATGCCGAACATCATGATGGAAGTGCGGTGGAGCACCATCGTGTTGAAAGATGAAGTCGGCACTGTTGGTCTCCAGTTGTGGCATGAGCCAATTTTCCAGCATGTCCAGATACACGTGTCCTGTAACGTTTTTTTCGCAGAAGAAAAAGGAGCCGTAAACTTTAAACCGTGAGATTGCACAAAACACGTTAACTTTTGGCGAATTGTGAATCTGCTGCACGAATGCGTGAGGATTCTCTACCGCCCAGATTCGCACATTGTGTCTGTTCACTTCACCATTAAGAAAAAATGTTGCTTCATCACTGAAAACAAGTTTCGCACTGAACGCATCCTCTTCCATGAGCTGCTGCAACCGCGCCGAAAATTCAAAGCGTTTGACTTTGTCATCGGGTGTCAGGGCTTGTAGAAATTGTAAACGGTAAGGCTTCAGCTTTAGCCTTTTCCGTAAGATTTTCCAAACCATCGGCTGTGGTACGTTTAGCTCCCTGCTTGCTTCATTCGTCGACTTCCGCAGGCTACGTGTGAAACTTGCCCACACGCGTTTAACCGTTTCTTCGCTCACTGCAGGCCGACCCGTTGATTTCCCCTTACAGAGGCATCCAGAAGCTTTAAACTGCGCATACCATCGCCAAATGGAGTTAGCAGTTGGTGGATCTTTGTTGAACTTCGTCCTGAAGTGTCATTGCACTGTTATGACTGACTGATGTGAGTGCATTTCAAGCACGACATACGCTTTCGCGGCTCCTGTCGCCATTTTGTCTCACTGCGCTCTCGAGCGCTCTGGCGGCAGAAACCTGAAGTGCGGCTTCAGCTGAACAAAACTTTATGAGTTTTTCTACGTATCTGTAGTGTGTCGTGACCATATGTCAATGAATGGAGCTACAGTGAATTTATGAAATCACTTCAATCATTTGTAATAGCCCTGTAACAATGCGGATGCAATCGAACCGTAGTGTTGACCGTCTAGGCACCGTTAACCTATAGACAACATTAGCCATGTACCTCCTCCCATGTGGAACTGATCGGCTGTCAGACCCCCTCTGTCTAATACGCGCTGCCCATGCATGGTTGTTTACATCTTTGGGTGGGTTTAGTGACATCTCTGAACAGTCAAAGGGACTTTGTCTGTGATACAATATCCACAGTCAAAGTCTATTGTCAGGAGCTCTGGGAACCAGGGTAATGCAAAACTTCTTTTGATGAGTGTAGGATGATGTACAGTGATTGCAGCATAGCTGATATGTAACATGGCTGCTTTCACATGTGCCCTGGTTTTTATTCGGTAGGAAATGCCTGTGACTGGACCCTCCGGCCTTGGTGTGTGCCCTGGCAGCAGTTTCCTGGAGGATTTTCCTGTTGCCTCGCAAGCCAGATGACGGAGTACAGTCGGGGGTACGCTTTCCTCCACAGCTATGGCTCCTGGCTCATCACTACGTCTAGTGTCCTGCCTCCCTCCCTGTTGTCATTCGCAGCCTCACTTCACGACAACGGTGCAATATTTTGGGGAGGGGGGAGAATATGCTGGCGTATGCTGTCGCCAGCACACCAGGTGGCAAAGAGGTTGTGAGAAGATCGACAGTAGTCGCAAGCAATGCGCCTATGAGGAGAGAGGCCAAAATCAGACTCTCTGGCAATGAGCAGCCAGCACCCTCTCAACTGCTAGTTTTAAATCTGCGCCACAGACCAGAGGGCCAGTTCCCCAGTCAGTCATCCAGTGAGTTGACGATTTGAGTCATCAGTAGTAGCCCAGTGGGGGTCGCATACAGAGTCAATTAGAGACTCTGTGTCAGGCAACACATAGCAACCAGAGTAGTGTGCATAGCAGGACATGTACTTCACCAGCAGTGAGGCTAATGTGCACTATTATGGAAGAGACTGTGCCACAACATCTGGCCTATCTTAAGTAAGTTCTTATTCTTATGAATACAGAACCCTGTTAAGAAATGCGTACTGTTGTGTTACAGAAAGTGGGTACTGGCCACTAACCAACATCCTCACCTTGATTCCCATGGTACAAGCCTACAGTGACTGCGCGATGACAATAATGATTCTCTAAAGCAGAAGGCACTTACAGACACCTACTGGAGACAGTCAAGAAGATAGCCTTTCCTTACGGACAAGTGTAATGGATGTAGCAGCCCCAGGCAATGCCCTAAGCATTAGGAAGGCATCTCTGACAAAAGAAGACTGCCCTTCAGACAAATACGGAAAAAATACATCCTCATGTGAAGAAGAGAATCCTTCACCTGAAACATAATGTTATGCAGTCCAGCAGCCGAATACTGCATAAACTGAAAGCACAGCAAAAATGCTTCATCTGCCTACATCTATTAGAAAAAAAAGTGATCAAACATGCTGAAAAAAATGCTAAGTACATAGTTCAATTACTAGTAACAAGACTTTTTTAATGATCAAAACTTTTTGTGTGGAATCAACAAAATTGCAATTTTGGTGATTAGTATCACAAAAACTGTAACATAATTTATCGTACAAAAATAAAAATCACTATAGGAACTCAAGGTGGCAATATCAACAATGTAAGAAATGACAGATTTCTACTTACCGTAAAGAAAACACATCAAGCTGCAGACAGGCACAATTAAAAGGCATTAACAAAAGCTTTCAGGCACTGCTTTCATCAGTAAAAGAGACACACATACTATTTGCACACAAAAGCAAGCACACCTCATGCACACACAACTGCCAACTCCAGCATCTCAGGCTGGATGACATTCTGGCCCAAGATGTTGGCGGCCGTGTGTTTGTGAGGTGTGCTTGTTTGTGTGTGTGAATGGATGTATTTCTCTTCTACTAATGAAGGCTGTGACCAAAAGCTTTACGTAAATGTCTTAATTGTGCCTGTCCGCAATTCTTTTATAAGGTAAGTAGCAATCTGATCTTTCTAACCTTGTTAAAAATCACAATATCTTAATAAATATTTTCTTATTCATTTTCTGTTACCAAACAATATAATTTCACAAGTCTGTTTAATACTATGTTCTGTATTTGTTTAAAGGTTCAGATCTTAAAGACCCCTTTTGGGCATTTTTCCCAGCTCCGGCAGCCACGCATCCAGGGCTTAAATTGTTACTAAATTCAAAACAATATTCTTTTTAATCAACTTTGATGATATTTTATCATCATTTTATTATTAAGGAATTTTATGGTAGACATTACTACTTCAGGTGTAGTGAGGGTCATAGTCATGACACTGCAATTACTTGTAGAGATAGGTCTCAAGTTTTCCATGACAGCAGTTACTTAGCATAACAACCCCATGCTATCAGTAACAGTAACAATGCCTGTTAAAGAGCTTTGCCACACTATATAATCTGTCACCAGTGTATTAGTCTTAAAGTTATCTGCTTCTCCTTGTCTCTGGTTCCATCAGTTTCCTCAGTCACTGTATTCCATATTGTCTGTATTTTGTCGTCTGATATGGCTTCCTTCTTTTTATGATTATTTTTGTTTGATGCTTGGATTACTTTCTTGAATATTCTGCAGTACACCCTGTAGTGGACAACAGTACCAACATCAGAACTGTTCCTAACTAAAAGACTAAGTTTCCTTTTTGACCCACATGACCCCTTTAATTTTTGTATATTTCAGTCTAAATTGAGGTACTTATATGGGAAAATGGTTTTCATTTGAGGCAACTACTTCATTAACAGATTTATATCACAAGAGTTGGAAACAACTCTCCAGTTGACTTCTTAGTGCAGTTTACTAAAACGCCCAATTTTTGCTTCATTAACTACACTCTTGAACTAAGTTTTTCTAGATTCTATAGCCTGATCAGTATCAATACTTAACCTGAGGAACTTCACATCATGGTCTGAGAGACCATCAACTACTATTTTCATAATACAATTCTAAATTATCCATGATTGTATTATCAATGGTAGTTTTTGAATAATTAATTACCCTGGTTCAAAACTTTAAAACAGGAACTAAAGTGTAGAATGAGCTTAATGATTGCAATGAACTCATAATGCAAAGTTTTTAAAGAAATCTTTATTATATCACCAGCAAACACTTAACAAAACTATGAAATTGGCCATTAGAGAAAATTTTAATGTTGTTGTTATGTCAATCAGCAGATGCTATTAATATTATATTAATAATTTTTAGGTTAGAACCATCTGTATGCATACAGATGATCCTAATCTAAAAATAATCATCGTAAAGGTCACTAGAACTTTGAAGGTACTTATAAGTATATTAATTCCTTCTCATAATATTGTTACATTCCATCCTGGGTTTTCCATTGTTTGATTTAAAATTCTATTTCTGTCGCACATGCTTCCGGGTGCTGCATCAAACAAAATTTATTAATCCTGTGGTCCATGGTTTTAACTGCAGTGGAAAGCTTTTAATGGTCGCTTCTCAGCAATTTTAAATCAGTCATGAAGCATGCAAATGCATGGTGTGCACAACACCAGTAGGGTGTGCCCACTGCAGTGGACTGTGTGCATTTGCAAACTCAGGAGTGGTTGAAAACACCAAAGAGGTGACCAATTAACAGCTGTCCACTGTAGTGGATGCCATGTGCCATTTGGTTCTTGATAGTTTTCTTAAATTGACAGAAATTTTTGATCAATCATACAACTCTTCTTTTCTCCATACTTGCTCAAGTAAGATGTTAATATAAACTCCCTAGTAATACTAACTGAACATTTCAATAGTAAATTCAGGGAACATGACTTCATATGCATCTGGTGAGTGTAACAGATTGTGGCATGAATGAGGCCTGAAGCAATGTACCTGCCTGGTTCAGAGACAGAAAAGTCACATTAATACTGCTTTAAAATCAGTTTTCCTTTGTGTACATTACAGATGGTAAATTTAAACAGAATACAAATACTGATAGTCACCTGAACTAGTTTCAGTTGTCCACCAGTAGCATCAAACAACCACACATAGCCTTTCGAATCTCCAGCATACAAGGAATTTCCTCGAACTGAAAGGCATGTTGGGTATGACTGAAAAACAGTAAAGTAAAGGACATCACAAAACTTACAATACTGAATGACAAATATAACAAATTTTCAAATAAAAAAATTTAATAAAAATAAATTACAACAAATACAAGAACAGTTCTGTACACTGCTCCAGCAGTTTGTAAAGATTGAAATTCCTGTGTAACTATTACTGAAAAGTAAAATTAAATGAATATTTCCTATTTTCTGTGGATTATACATTATCATGAGCAACAATAATGAAAAAAAGGAGCTAGATACAAGGTAAGTGTGTAGTTGTGATAATAATAAAAATATTTTTTGGTCTCGTGATGTTGAGGTCTTTGGTATAAATACTACAGTGTGATGAGACAAGTGGAGTTAAAATTATCAAAAGGTTGTAAAAGCTGTACTGAACATCCACACAGACAACATAAATGTAATAAAAATTTGTTCGGCCAGTTCTTAAAAGTTTTGCTAAAAATAGACAGAGGTCAAAAAAGAAGGGGTTACTATACTTTTTTCTTTTTTCATTTATTTCTCATGACATCATTCCACTAGCACTAATCATTATTAACCATATATTTAAAATCCACACAGTCACATACTACTACATCGCAGCAGGCAAACTGGCTCTCAAGAAAACTCATAGTAAACCTCACAGACATACAGGCAAAAACAGCACCACGTCATTCAGTTGATAACAGGAGAGTACTCAAAATTTGTAGGAAAAATGGTTCAAATTCCACACAAACTTCTTATTATTATCACAGATACAAACTCTAATGATTAACAGAACAAAAGAACAGGCTAAGCAACTCACATGTTCTGCATGAATGTAGTTTCTTCCTGAAAAAATAAAAACTGTTCTGCTTCTCTGTTGTGTCACTTGTCTTGTCAGCAAGGAAACCTGTAAATCCTTCATTCAAATCCCACACAAGTAACATATAATGGGTGATTCAAAAAGAAAAAACAGATTTCAACTGTTAATTACAGACAAAATGCGAAAGATAGAAACACATTGCGCATATAACCGGATAGAGGAAGATTCAGTTTTGACACAGCTCCAATGTTGTTTGTTTGTAACAACATAGCAACTACACTGTAAGAGAAATCATTTTACAAGTTGGAATTTGCGGGAAGTCAATCAACTGTTCAAATGCAAAGTGCACTCTGCCATTGATTCTGCAGGAAGCCAGCTGTCCCTGCAAAAGCAGATGTATGACTGGCATACAAATTCTTGGAAGCTGGTTGCTTATGAAAAGGGAAGAGCACTCGTTAGTTATTCACATCTGCTGAAAATGTTGAGTGTATCTGAGATGCGTTCATACAGAGATGGGCAGGCCAAGAACTTCAACTTCATGTTCTGAAGCAACTTCTGCAAATGAAGCCTTAAAAGTTGCAATTACTGCAGCAACTGCATCCTGGCAACCATAACAGAAGGTATGAAATTGGCATTTCAATTCTTCAGCATATGTCAGAGGATACTTTTTTCAAATGACTAATCTTTTCAGAAAAATTGACTTTTCATCTGTCAGGTACAGTAACCGCCATAATGTAAGACTCTGGGGGTCACAAAATCCAGGCATCGTCTTCGAACATGAAAGAGACTCACCGAAACTGAAAGTGTTTTGTGCCATTTGTGTTCACAAACTTTATGGACCTTTCTTTTTTGGGGAGAAAACTGTGACAGGAATTTAATATCTGGACATGCTGCAAAATTGATTGTTTCTTCAATTTAAAAATGATTCCAAAGATTTCATTTTAATGCACAACAGCACCCTGCCTCATTTCTCCTTGAAGTGCTGTGTTATCTTAACAACACTACCCTACAGTGCTAGACTGGAAGAGGTGGACAACAAGATCTTGCTCATTGCTTTTGGCCTCCCAGGTCACCAGGCCTCACACCTTGCTATTTTTTTCTATGGGGATACATAAAAGACAGTGTCTTTACCCCACCTATGGCAGCTACTCTTCAAGAGCTGAGAAACTGAACTGTTGGAGCTGTCAGTTCAATAAGCAGCGGCCTGTTGATTTGTGGAATGAAATGGACTACCATTCTGATGTTTCTTGAGGAACACATCGTGTTCATATTGAGTATACGGTATAGAGTCTATGCGAACATAAAACTTTGAACTTCACTCTACCCATGGACATGCATGATTCGTTTCAATTAGTTTGTCTGTAAATAACAACTGAAATCTGTTCTTTCTTTTTGAATCACCCTGTGCACTAAATTTAAAAGATTTGTAGTTTATAGATATCTCCTGGATGCGTAAGCCCTGGGGAAGCCTGAAATTTAAATCTAATATCCAGCAAATAGTACTCATTACTCAATCTGTTTTTATCGTAACATTCTCAGAATTACCTTGATTTGGCTGGACTCTGGAAAACATTCAGACAATGTAAGTTGGGCGAGGGGGCTGTCAGGACTGCGGAGATCAGTGGTAACTAAACGACCCTCTTCACTGGCAGAGACGAGAACATTCTCGCCCCAAGAAGCTAACCCGAGAGCAGCACGATGATGGGGCCGCAGCAGAGATGCAGGTCCATCTCCAGAACATCTGGTATCTACCAACGCCACATGACCTGTATACTGGCCACAGGCCAACACTGACGAATGAGTGATCTGTGTTAATGAGAGAACGGCTGCCTTCAACCTGTAACATCCATATCATATTTATTAATAGGAAAGCTATGAAGGAAAGATAACATAAGAAAATATAAAAAGATAATTTCTTATTTTCTGAAAATCTCTCTTTTCATACAGTAAAAGACATTTCGTAGCTGACGTTAAAGAGTTCCCACACATTTCATCCAATAAAACAGAAATCATACTTCTTAACAAAGAAGTAAGGAAGGCTGCTCATCACAGGGAGGCAGGAAAGGTAGTTTTGAATGTAGTCATGAAGCAAAATAATTTCTGAAACTTCCTGGCAGATTAAAACTTTGCTCAACTGGGACTCAAACCAGGACCTTTGCCTTTCTTGGGCAAGCGCTCTACTGACTGAATTACCCAAGCACGACTCACAGCCCATCCTCACAGCTGTACTTTTGCCAGTTCCTCATCTCCTACCCTTCCAACTTCACAGTAGTTCTCCTGTGAAAATTGCAGGACTAGCACTCCTGGAAGTAAGGATATTACAGAGACACGACGTAGCCACAGTTTGACAGCAGTTTCTGGAATGAATTTTTTACTGTGAAGTGAAGATTGTGCTGATACGAAACTTCCTGACAGATGAAAACTGTATGCTAGACCTGAACTCGAACCCATGTCCTTTGCATTTCATGGGCAAGTGATCTACTAACTGAGCCACCTGGGCATGACTCATAACCCATCCTCACAGCTTTACTTCCACCAGTATCTCTTCTGCTACCTTCCAAACTTCCCCAAAGTTCATCCTGTGAAACCTGCAGGACTAGCACCTTTGGAAGAAAGGATATTGCAGAGATGTGGTACTGGCAGAAATAAAGCTATGAGGATGTGTTGTGAGTCTTGGTTGGGAAACTCAGTCAATAGAGCACTGGCCTGTGCAAGACAAGGTCCCAGGTTTGAGTCCCAGTCCGGTACATAGTTTTAACCTGCCAGGAAGTTTCATATTAGTGCACACTCCACTGCAGAGGAAAAGTTTCATTCTGAAGGCCCTGTTTGGAAGGATCTGAATGCTGCTGCCTCATCTCTATAAGCAGAGTTCCTTCAAACAGTAGTTTACTCCTGATGAAGATGATGGAACAGCTGCTGAAAGCTCAAGAATTTTACTTTTGAATTATGAAGCTACAACACAAATAGATTTTCTTTGGGGGTACTGTCTTACAACATGTGTAGCTACACAATGCAGTATCCACACAAACTGAATCAAGGGAGTTTTTGCAATGATCTTTGGTATTTCTGTTTTTTGGGAAATGTAGTCAGGAATAGCTGCTCTCCCCCACACTCTAACCAAGAATCTACTGTTGCCTTGTTGTAAAATGGATTTTAGCTATCCTTATTTAGTATACATGCAATGGGCAATCATTTTAAACTTGGCAGAAAAGATCAACTAAACATGCTGCATTTGTGGAAATTATTAATAATAAGTTATTTCTCCTCCCAATTAAAAAAAAATCCTCCTCTAATGCAGAATTTAGGTTTCAGTTATTATATAAGTTCTGCTGTTTTGGTATGTCACAGTTTTGATAGATCTAGGTACAAAGGAAACCAATATCCTATCTTTAAGAGAACATCATTACAATGTCTAATCGCTACTAATAAAATTGATAAAGTTAAAATTCTTCTATATAACAAACTTACAGTTATAACAACAACATGGAAAGGATAAATTGCTACTCACCACAAAGAGGAGGTGTTGAGTCACAGACAGGCACAATGAAAAAACTACTAAAATATTAATGCTTTCAGACAGTCCACTTGCAGTAGAAAACACACATATACCTCAACACAAGAACAGCACACACACACACGTCCACTGTCTCAGGTCACTAGAACCAGGCTGTGACTGTGTCTGACTGAGCAGCAATCCCCAAATCTTACCTGCTTGTTGGCATGTTCTTCACAAAAAACATCTATATTTGAAGTTATATTTTAGGCATGACTATACGAATCCACAGGACTTAGTCTTGCACTGAAAACTATCACTCTGTGATTGAAATCGATATGCAATTTAAAAAAATAAAAAAGAAGTTTCAAATATATATGACCAGTGCTGGAGTTTCCCTTCTTTACAATGCCCAGTCACATGTTTGTGAGGTGGGCTTGTGTGAATGTGTGTGTGTTTTCTACTGCAGAAGAAGGACTGTTCGAAAGTTTTAATATTTTAGCAGTCTGTTTCATTGTGCCTGCCTGAGAGTCAACATCTCCTCTGTAAGGCGAATAGCAATTTATCCTTCCCATATTGCTGTTATTCCATCCGGACTTCCCACTGTTTGAAAACTTAGAGGTATGTCATTCAGAGCATATCAGAACATTGGCTTAAATCAGATGTAATTCGGAGTGTGTCACTACCAAATTTCCAATTATGTGATCAGTATTCTAGAACAAAGCACAAACACTATGGAATATCAGTCATCAGCAAATGTCACACAGAATTTATCGCTTAGTGAACTGAATGTTAGGAAATATTTTTGAGCTAGTTGTCATTCAACTTATCAAAGAAAATCTTATAACTCTCACTATCTACTGTTCTCGTCTGGGAGATTTTAAGTAGTTCATGAATAAACTTGAGCTTTTCCTAAACAAAATAACAAAATGGAAGTGTGATATAATAAGCTCTGGAAACACTGATTTCCTTACCAAAAGTGACAAGAAGGATGCACTTCTGAATCTTATGAAAACATGCAATTTCCAAAACTAAGTAGACACCTCCATTAGAATTAGATCTAACTCACAAACAGTTTTGGATCAGGTTATTGTAAATAAGACCAAACTCTCCATAATAATGCAGAGTTTAGTGAATATCTAAACAAATACTAATGATCAATATAAATACTGATCAATTAAGTAACACCAGAACAGAAACCATTTGTAGATTTTTCAGTCAGGAGAATATCAACTTCTTCAACAACCTACTAAGTTGAGGAAAGTGGATAAATATTTTTGAAGTAGCAGACATAAATGAAAATTTTACCATATTCATAGATTTGTTAAGTCACTATTCCCAAGCTGTTTTTCCTCTGAAAATTGTAACTAGTAAAATAAAGGCCTGTATAAATAACTGGATCACAACAGGAATAAGGACCTCTTGCCTGAAAAAAAGGGATTTCTACACAAAATGTATACACAAAACACATGCAAGATGGCATCTGGTATTGAAGTGTGTATAAATCGTTTAGTGCAAACAAATTTCTCTCTGTCTGTAAAGTGCATATTATGTCCTAAAATTGTTCTTAAAGGAATCTGAATGACTTCTACATTTCAAAAATGGTACCATACAGTGTGTTTTGGTGATATTAATTTAAATTACTCAAATTGTGAGTGTGGCATGTTGGTGTGCAAAGGGTGTCAGTCCACAATTGAAATATTCACTAGTGGATAAACAGAAGGTGTATTGACTTCTCTATGGTCTGATGAGGAATTGTGTGAACAGTATTCTGAAATGCTTAAAAAATGATGCAAAGCTTTTGCTGCAATTTAGGTGGTGTTACTAATGACAACAGTCATGAACATGTTACGTCAATGAAGCTAGTGTATTGTAAACAGAGTGAAAACATGTTTCTTTCAACAGTAAACAATCATGCCATGATGCAAAGTCTTCGTAGCAATTTAGACAGTATTACTAATGACAACAGTTGTGAACATGTTAGGTTAATGAAGTTAGTGCATTGAAAACAGTGTGAAAACACTTATCATTCAGCAAGAAATAGTCATGTAATTGAGGCAGAAATGAGTGCAGGGAAATGTGAAATACCTGCTGAACACAGAAGGCTTCACACAATCATGTTCTTAAAAATACTGTGTTCAATAGATGGAGTGAACAGAAGACAGAGCTACAGGTACAGCAAACATGTGCAGATAAATATGAATTTCAGTTCACAAATTTCCAGATTTAATGTAATGATGTGGCCTGATAGCCATGGGCATGGCCTTGCTGGAATCTTATGTGGCGATTTTCATGTAAATGCTGCTTCCATTGTAAAACATTGGGCACCTTTGGAAAAATCACAAGAAACATTAATGCTGAAAATCTCTTCAGTTGGTTACAATGTACAGTAATTATTGGGGGTGCTAATGATGTGTAGAAAAACAAATTATTAAAAGCCATAAACAATTTGAAATAAATTCTGTACTCTACTAGGAGAGCATCAGTAACTGTCATTGGAAGTCCTCATGGATATGACCTTATAGCCACTTCTATTGTGAATGATGAAATCATCAAATCCAATAGACAGTTTGAAACAAATTTGCAAAGCATTCCAGAACTCACATTTCTTACCTGTAGATTCCCTTTAGAGAGAACACTTTACACAACATGGTCTACATCTAAATATTAAGGGTAAAACATTACTATGCCATAAAATCTGAGACATCACAAATTCATTAGGAAGATACAAGGAGAGTGACCCCCATTACTCTCCCACATCCGATTTCCCAGTCAACAGCAGCTCCACTGCACTGCAAGCATCATCTTTAGAAGCAACAGGCCAGCTTACACCATTGTCACCAAAAACAACAGAATCAACTAAACCACATGAAACAGTAAAAACCACCCGTCTGTCAAGCAAAAGAAGAGTGTCACACCAGGTTACTATAAGGATTTATTACTGACGCAGCGACCAAACATTGAGGTGAGCAGTGTGACATTTCCCAAGGACAATATATCACATGCAGTTTTTTGCCAGAATGTTCAGGGTATAACCAGTAATATTACTGAATTAGAAGTACTTTTGCTTGATCAGTTAAAGGATACTTCAGTTTTATGTGTGAGTGAAGATTGGTTACAGGAAAACCAATCTTGTACTGCTAGAACAACAGGATTTGAATTTGTTAGTAGCTTCCGTAGAGAAACTCCACTATTCCAAGTAGTTGCAAGAATAACGGAAAAACAAGATCAGTGCAGCCTATAGTGACAACCGACACACTGAAGTATGGAAAAATGAGCTTAAGACCAAAATGACCTTCAAGAATGAACCAGGATTTTTTCTACCCCAGAAAAGGAAAAGTTGCAATATAGAACTTTCAACAAATGTGCAGACAACCAACTTCTCTACGACCAGTTCGATAAAACAAACTGTATGTGTAACTAAATCAAGGCTCCCATCAAATTCTTTTCAAGTTATGAATCTAAATATTCAGTCTATATTTAAAAACAAAGATGATGTGACTTACCATACGAAAGCGCTGGCAGGTCGATAGAAACACAAACAGACACATACATACACACAAAATTCAAGCTTTCGCAACAAACTGTTGCCTCATCAGGAAAGAGGGAAGGAGAGAGAAAGACGAAAGGAAGTGGGTTTTAAGGGAGAGAGTAAGGAGTCATTCCAATCCCGGGAGCAGAAAGACTTACCTTAGGGGGAAAAAAGGACGGGTATACACTCGCACACACACACATATCCATCCACACATATACAGACACAAGCAGACATATTTTTTAAATATGTCTCTAAGAAATAAATACCTTGAACTAGAAGTTGCTTTAGATGAGTTTAATACTGAGTGCTTGTGTCTTTCAGAGCATTGGTGTAGGGAATTTGAATAAAACAACATCATTATACACCCTTTCAGACTAGCTAGCTCTTACTGTAGGGAAAATGCCAGAAGTGGTGGTGTCTGTATTTGTACAAAAACAGGGATAAAATTCAAAAGGAGAAGCGATATTGAAAAGTTAAGTGTAGAAAAGCATTTTGAAGCAGCTGCTATTGAGTTGTATGGTAAGCAAAGGAAAATGATAATAATAATTGTGTACAGGTCACCATGTGGAGATGTAGATAATTTTTTTTCAAAACTAGAATTTATGTTAAACATTGGGTACAATGAAAAAGCTACTGTGCTTCTTTGTGGGGATTTTAACATAAATCTTATGTGCAATAATAAGGTTAAAAATAAATTTCTGAATATTTTACAGAGTTTTAACATGTTACCCCATGTAATAGGTCCTACCCGAATAACACACACATCACAGACCCTCATAGATAATATATTCTCAAACATAGATTCCAATGAAGGGGAGGTAAATAACATACTTCTGACAACATTGATTGCATGTTAATGCTGATAAATTATGGCTTACTGTTATGTATGGATCTAGGTGTAGAGGCTGTTGTAAGCTAATAGTTTACAACATTGCTATATCTTTACTATGTAATATTTTGGTATGTAAAACATAATGTACAAATAGCTGTAAGTCTTCTGACAACATCGATTGCATGTTAGTGCTGAAAGATGGATAAAATAAATAAATAAATAAACACTGACCTTGGTTTATCTGATCACAATGCTCTTGTGCTTACCGTTCCCCCAATGCCTGTGAAAAAAACATCTTGCCACACTTATAAAAGAATTTTTTCTAAAGAAAACTGCACACATTTTGTTAACTGTCTAACCAATGATAGCTGGACAGATGTAAAATCAGAATCAAGTGCAAATAATGCATATAATACCTTTTCTTCTATATACATGTCACTATTTGAAATGTGTTTCCCTAAGAAGTTAGTGAGCTCCCCAAGTCTTCAGAACAAAAAGCACATAATGGCTCTGAGCACTATGCGACTTAATTTCTGAGGTCATCAGTCGCCTAGAACTTAGAACTAATTAAACCTAACTAACCTAAGGACATCACACACATCCATGCCCGAGGCAGGATTCGAACCTGCGACCGTAGCGGTCACGCGGTTCCAGACTGAAGCGCCTGTAACCGCACGGCCACACCGGCTGGCTCAAAAAGCACATAAACCTTGGATAACTACAGGCATTAGGACTTCCAGTGTAACCATGAAAAAACTGAACCAAGAAATTAAAACTTGCTCAGATCCACAGTTTGTAGAATATGTAAAAACATACAGAAAAATATACCAAAAAGCAATAGCAAAGGCAAAGTTGCTATATAATGACAATTTAATCAGAAACTCAGACAAATACTCAAAAGCAGTGAAAACTGCAATATAGAAAAGAAGGAAATGGCGAACTATATTAATAATTATTTTTTAAATGTACCACATTCACTAAACTTAAACTTCGCAAAACAAAAAATAATACATGCTCCAAGGGTTGCCTGCGGCATGAATATTCCTTCAACAAATGAACAGGAAGTAATTAGAGTGATTAGAAGCATAAAACCAAAAATTGCAGCAGGTGTTGATGAAGTACTAGTTTCAATCATAATAAGGACTGCAGTGCAGATTGCAAAACCTTTAACCCATATTGCAAATTTATCCTTTAGTGAAGGTGTGTTTCCTTAGCGACTGAAGATCTCAAGAGTGAGGCCACTATTTAAAAATGGAGACAGACATAAAATAGACAACTACCGTCCCATATAACTTCTTCCTGCTTTCTCCAAAATATTAGAGAAAGTGATGAAATTGAGAGTAACTAGTTACCTAGACAATAATAAACTTTGGAATAGTAATAAACGTGGTTTTTGTGCAAAACGAAGCACAGAAACTGCAGTCATAGACTACACCCAAGAAATAATTAAAAATTTGGAGAAAAACAAAAGTATAGTAGGAATCAATTTAGATCTATCTAAAGCTTTCGATACCATCTGCTATGAAATCCTCCTTGATAAGCTGGAAGCAGTAGGTATTAGAGGAAGAGTTAAAATGTGGTTTGAGTCATATCTCGAAAACAGACCTCAGATTGTAGAGCTCATCACTGTAAATTCAAATCAAAAAATAAGGTTAGTTTCAGAAGCAAAAGAAGTTCCTTTAGGAGTACACCAGGGCAGCATCTTAAGGCCACTACTCTTTCTCATATATGTCAATGATTTACAGTTACAATATGATACAGCCAAACTTGTACTATATGCAGATGACGCAAGTCTGATAGTGAGCGACTTTAAAAACTCGTTACAGTCAACTACTGACAAAATCCTAAAAAGTATTGAGACTTGGTTCAGTGCAAATAAACTTACACTCAATGCAAAGAAAACAAGTTACATACAGTTTGGTAAAATGATTCAGGATGAAGACGTTAATCTAGAACTGGATGACAGACTAATAAAGAGAGTGCATTTTCCAAAAGTGTCAGGAATGCATATAGATGAAGCTATGAATTGGAAACACCATGTAAAATTTCTTACATACAGACTAAACTCAGCCTGCTTTGCACTGAGAGTTATTGCAAATGTTTGCACTCTAGAAGGCATCAGAATGGCATATTTTGGGCACTTTCATTCAATTGCCTCATTTGAAATAGTGTTCTGGGACAGCTCAAAATCTAATTTGAAAGACATTTTTATTTTACAGAAACGGGCTGTTCGAATAATTACCCATAGTCCGACACAAGCTCACTGCAGACCTCTTTTCAAAAAGTTAGGAATACTTACTCTGCCATCAGTCTGTATACTTAAATGTGTACTCTTAACCAAAGCTAATTTAAGCCATCTCCACACAAATGCAGACTGTCACAACTATAACACAAGGAACAAGAATGATCTCCACACAGAACAAGCGAGAAGAACATGAACTCAGAAGCGTGTAGCCACATGGGCATTAAGCTCTATAATGCACTGCCTCAGTACATTAAAGATTTAAAGGACAATACAAATTTTAAATTGGAACTTAGAAAATTTTTAATTGATAAATGTTGCTACTCAATAAATGAACATCTTGAAGACCAGGAAAATGACTTTACAAACTAAACTCCAAAATTTTCTATCTTTGTTTGTTTCAGCTTTTATTATACTTTACCACCTATAGTACTAGTTTTTTTATTGTTACTGAGAAACAAATTACTATAAACCATTTATGTGGAAATAAACTGTAAGTTTGCTGTCATTTATTATAGACAATTTCATTTTGTACAGTCTATATTTTAATTTCAGTGTATGACAAATCCAATTGTAGACAATTTCATGTTGTATATTCTATATTGTTGATTTCTATGTATGACAAGTCCAATATCGTTTGTACGATAACACGGATGCTAAATAAATAAAATAAAATAAATATCCACATAATTTTTCACCCACTGTCCATGAACACACAAAACTCAGAAATACCTCTAAAACGACAGTTGATCAAATATTTTTAGACTTGCAAACATTTGATCATAATGTAGAAGTGACTGATACTGGATTCTTGGATAATGAAGCAACAAAATTTATTGTAAATAATGTACACAACACAAATTTTAGGAAAAGTGGCTAGATATACAAATGAGGACAACATTACAATTTTTAAGTCATTGTTAAAAAATTCAATCGGGGATTTACATAAATGTGACAATGTAGATACGAAGTTTGAGTCATTTTTAGCTCATCACAGGGTAACTATGAAATTACATTCCCTCTTAAGAAAATTAAAGCAAAAACCATGACTAACACTTGAATACCACAGAGGATAAGATATTCTTCGGAGCAACTTAGAAAGTTAATTAAAACAGCTAGGCCAAATCCAGCTCTGAAACAGTGTGTAAACTGTCACAGAAAGGTGTACAAGAAAGTTGTTACAGCAGCAAGAAAATTAAACAATGATTCATATATCAAAAGAAACAAGGGTAACAAAGAAATGAAATCAATTGGAAATGTGATAACTGGGTTGCCACAAGTGAAACTCCCTGACATTTCCATGATTTCCACACAAGTTTTAGCATTTTTTTCCTGACAAATTTTGAGCTCTCAAGTGTAAGTAAAGACATAAGCTGGGAAAAAAAATGCATTTCTTAACATGTGAGCAAAAATCTTAAGTACTAACATCAACATCTTTTGTAATGAACAGTTTTTAGGTGGAGAAAGCAAGCCAAATGGTATACATGTTTCATTAAGACCACTGGTGTTATTTTATTTTGATAAAGTGAAACATATTTGGTGACAAAAATATGCATTTCGTTGGAGTCGCAAGCCACATTTAAAATACCTTCACTGCTTTCAGAAATAACGTCAGAAAAAAGTAGGCCTCTTGAAAGAAATGTATAAGGTGGGGAAGAATTGTGTAAACCAGTACTATAGGTGACTGCCAATAAAATGTTGGTTCTACTATGTATGTTATTGTCGGTTATTACCCACTGTGTTATGTCTATTATTCTACAGGTTTTGTGTGATTTTTCTTTCAAGAAATACACGAGTACATAGCATACAAACTGCCAGCGACTGCTGCAATTTTCTTCTTTTTACTGTTTATGATTTCTTATATATAAACTACTTTTGAAGTGCCAAAATGTACTAGAATAAATAAAATGTCTTTATAACACCACATTGTACCATGTATTTGCAGTGACACGCTCACAATTCCTCAAATCCATCGCCCATGGCCTCTGGCTTGCCAAGGAGCACCACAGTCCTGGGTCCACAGATAAACCATGAAAATCCACCTCATTATGCCACACACAGACAGACCCAGCCTGCAGGCAGATTGGTGAGACTAGATCTGACAGGCACATTTGTGAGAAACTATGGGCTTCAGATTGGCAGGCCCATCTGTTACAGAGACCCGCAGAAATGGCCTGCAATTTTGGCCCTTTGTTTGACGTCCACTTGTGTAGCCAGCTATTCACGTGCCACAGACACCATGTTGATCAAATGAAACAGCAGTGATCACTCACGCAACAGATAACTTGTGCAATACTCTGAGAATCAATACTAATGAGGATGGGTATCAATTCACCATAAAAATGATCACTGAGCCACAGACAGGCATTTGATGTTTTTGATCATAAACTGCACATTTTTAAAAATGAGCTTAAGAAAATGCTTATAAGTGAAAGCTTTTACAGTGTTGATGAGTACATAAATTTATTGAATTTGAGAATGTCCAAACGTTGGCATGTGTCACTGGATACAATGTAAAGTTAAAATTTGTTTGGTTTATGTAGTTCGTTATCTGTGTGATTTGTATATAGACATTATTATTTAAGTTTTTTTGTATCAACATATGACAAGTCCTATATCATTGTGTATAATAAAATAGATGATCAATAAATATAGCTGATACAACAGGGATAAGGACCTCCTATCTGAAAGAAAACTTCTACATCAAATGTATAAACAGACCAAGGCATCAACAGAGCTACACAATTACTACAAAACATAGCAAAAACATAGTTCTAAGACTTGCTAAAGAAATGGACAAACAGTGACTATGTAAATAACACACCAAAGTAAAAGCCATGTGGAAGATTACAAAAAATGAAAATCGTGACAGTAATACAGAAGTACAAAATCACGTTAACTTACAAGACAAAAAGATACATAATCCCACAGCACTGGCAAAACTATTTAATAACTTCTTTAAAGGCATTGCAGACGATACAGTAAAACAAAATTAAACGCTTACAACTGCACCTGTTAAATTAAAACTAGAGACAAGTTCTAGATCAATGTTTCTTAACACTGTCATAAAGATAAAGTCATGAAAGCAATAAAAGTGAAAAACTCATTTTTCAGCTGGAATTAATGACATTCCACTGACAAAGACAAAAAAATGTGGCCATAATATGATAACACCATTAACATACTTATGTCACTCCTCTCTTCAATCAAGCACTTTTCCTGAGTCGTTTAAAACATCTTAAGTCATTCCTATGTAAAAGAAAATGTGAAAATGGGGAGGGAGGCCACAAACAACTATAGGTCAATCACCATTTCATCAAGTACCAAGATATCAGAAGGTTTAGAGAATATAATGGGATGAGAAGAAAAGACTGACTCTTGGGGAAGTTTTAGAGAAAATTATGTACAAAAAACTACTAACTACTTTCACTTATAAAGAGGAATGATGTGTTATGCTTATCTCATATGGGGGCAGAAGAGAAAAATCAGCACAAACAGTGATGTATGAATGTTTTAATAGTACATCAGATCTGGTGAATATCAAAAAATTGACAACACGGATATTATTAGATTTGTCAAAATCATTTCACATGCTCAACAAGAAACCTTTCTTACAAAGACTGAACACCATGGCATACAGAACCTTCCAGACATCTGGATCAAATTATTTTTGGACAACTGCAAACAAGAGATCTCACAGAGACGTGGGGATCAAAACTGCAAACCACTAAAGTGCTCTCAAATGGGGCTAAAATCAAATATGGTGTGCCCCAAGGCTCATTTATGGTGCCCCACCTCTTACAACTCTATATCAATGATCTGAGAATAAATCTAGATGCATTCAAAACCGACTTATTTGTGACTAAAAGGTGAGAACTTTGAGGAACTGTAACAGTCTGTATATTGTGCCAGAAAGTCAATTTGCTGTTGGACAGACCACAATCACTTTACCATAAACAGTGAGACTGCTGCAATGAATTTTCGTACTCACATAACAAGAATCCACAAAACCCCATGTTAGGATGGCCAAGTGCACAGTAGCCCTATGACGAAATTCCTTGATTTTGGGTGCAAGACAATTTGAAATGGATTAAACACACTAAGTAAGTTAATCATGCGTTAAGAAGAGTGGGTTATGTCCTACGAGCCCCAAAGCCATGCGTCAAAGTGGAAACTGTTTTAAAAGTGCTTATATTCGTGTATAAAACACTCCCAGTTTGCCACATCAAATTTATTTACTTATTTACACATCAAGTTCTGTAGGACCAAATTGAGGAGCAAATCTCCAAGGTCATGGAACATGTCAGTACATGAAATTACAACATAAAAGTAATAACAAATAAAAACAAATGCTTATGAACCCGAAAAAAGTCAATCCATAAGTTTAAGTAAACGCAATCAATAATACAATGAGAATCAGCTTAATTTTTCAAGGAACTCCTCGACAAAATAGAAGGAGTGACCCATGAGGAAACTCTTCAGTTTAGATTTGAAAGCACATGGATTACTGCTAAGATTTTTTAATTCAAGTGGTAGTTTATTGAAAATGGATGCAGTAATATACTGCACTCCTTTTTTACAAGAGTTAAGGAAGTCCAATCCAAATGCAGGTTTGATTTCTGCCGAGTATTTACCGAGTAAAAGCTGCTTATTCTTGGGAATAAGCTAATATTGTTAACAAGAAAAGACAGTGAGGAATATATATATTGAGAGGCCAATGTCAAAATACCCAGACTCCTGAAAAGGGGTCGACAAGAGGTTCGTGAACTTACACCACTTATTGCCCGAACTGCCTGTTTCTTTTATCCTTTTAGAACGTGAATAGTTACCCCAAAATATAATACCATACAACATAACTGACTGAAAATAAGCAAAGTAGACTAATTTTCATGTTGAACGATCATTCACTTCTGATACTGTTCGAATAGTAAAATGGCAGTATTAAGTCTTTGAACAAGATCCTGAACGTGGTCTTTCTACGACAGCTTACTATCTATGTTGGCAAAATCTGAAGCTTTCAATTAAATTCTCCATCATCTTCATCAGGAGCAACTGATTGTCCTGATGGTTCCTGTTGCAGTGACTATTTATAGCATATAGATGGCATGGGATAGGTCAGTGTACGTCGTCATTATGTAATTCTGCTTGAGATTCAACCTGACAAGTAAACCAAGGATGTTGCATACAAGAATGAATCATGAGAAAATCTGATATCACATGTTTGTATTCACTCACATCTAAATTACAGAGTAACATTGTGGGGAAAGTCCTGACAGAACCCGGAATATTTAAAATTTGAAAGAAGGCTATTAGAATAACAAATGGAAGGAAATTAAGTGAGCTGTGCAAACCTGATATCACAGCATCTTACATTCTTCTAACACCATTCATTTACATAAGAGAAATCAATTTTTCCTCACTCAAATGAAACAGATAACAATAAAAGTTTTCAGAAGAACTATGAGTGACCATAACATCAGACTCAGTGTTTATATAATTCATGAAAATATCAGAATCTGTCAGAAGAGTCCATTCCATATAGGACTAAAACTTTTTAATAAACTTTCAGTGAAAAAAGCTGTTCAGGACACAAGACCTTTAAACAATCCTTATAGGCATACTAATGGTGTCATGGTTTATAATCATTGTATCAATGCACTGATACATAAACTGCAATGTACAATATTACACATTTATTTGTTTTATATATACACTACCTAAGTTTAAAACAAACATTGGAAAATCCAGGATGGAATATAACAATATTATGGGAAGGGAAGTTGCTACTCACCATATAGCGGAGATGCTGAGTCGCAGGTAGCCATAACAGAAAGACTCTTACAATTAAAGCTTTCGGCCATTAAGGCCTTTATCAACAATAGGCGCACATAAGGGTGTACACACACCCACCCACACACACACACACACACACACACACGCACACACGCGCGACTGGTGACTTAACACCCCCACCATACTATCCCTCGTCCTCCCCACCCCAGATTCCCCCTTATCCCCACCCAGTCGTCACTCCCATCATGCACTGGTGCTGCTGCTCGCAGTGTGGTTTCAGTTGCCTGAGACTGCAGTCGTGTGTGTGTGTGTGTGTGTGTGTGTGTGTGTGTGTGTGTGTGTGTGTGTGTGTGTGTGTGTGCGCGCGCATGTTTTAATGAAGGCCTTAATGGCCAAAAGCTTTAATTGTGTCTTTTTATTGTGCCTATCAGTGATTCAGCATCTCCGCTATATGGCAATTAGCAACTTTTCTTCTCATAATATTGGTAAGTTTAAATCATATGTTTAATTCTAATAGTCTATATTACAAATTATTTTATTTGTGAGGAAAAAAATGCATTATGTATGCAATACCTGTAGCACAACATACTATCATACACAAAAAGGCCAATAAAGATATAAACTATAAGACGCATAGACAAAATAAAGGAATAATGTCTATATGTTGCTGTGATTCAAGAATTTCTGTGTAAATTCTAGAACCATTCAGCCTTCTACCATCTCGAACACACAATATTCTAAATATGAAAGTGGGATGGTAGAACCCTACCCACTGCGCATCACATGTTTGTGTGTGCAGGTTTAAAATCAGTCATGGGAAGAAGGCAGATGCAGCAGTCGAATGGCACCAAAAAGTACCTTTCAGGCAATCCACAGAGGTTTTAGTGCGTGTGTAAGGAAGAACCATGGCGTTTTTATGCCGCTCTGTGCTTATGGTGTCACTGACTATTGTTACGTGAAACAAGAAAAGTTGAAAAAGTGCTCTTGTAGAACCTTGGTAGAGGCAAGACACATTTTCTGATTCATTTTAAGAAAGTCATGGTAGTCAAGCCAACTTTCTTTTAACTGTAACTCATTTTGTTTCTAATGTTCGATGCTACGAGGTAATTACAGAAAGTTGCATATGTATGTTGAAAGTGTGAATTATGTAGTGCATGAAAGTCAAATACATAGTTAACTGACGAAGTCTGATTGTCCATGCAGTTTATAAGAAGAAAGAGGCTTATAAGTTCCTGCAGTTAGCTCTATTCAATGGAGAAGAAGTCAAGAGACTTTTCCAAAAGCCGACTATCACACATAAAAAGGCCAATAAAAAAATAAACTATAAGATGAATAGACAAAACAAAGAAATAATATCTATATGTGTCATAATCTACAAATGTATTAGTATGTCAAACAATTGAAAGACCAGGATGGAATAACAACAATATGGAAAGGATAGATAGCTAATCACCTTGTAGAGGAGGCATTGAGTCACAGATAGGCACAACAAAGGAGAATACTAACAATATTTAAGTTTTGGGACAAAATCCTAACTCTGAAGTACAACATTCACATATTCACATAACAACTGCAGTCAGGCCTTAGAGCCCAGAGATTGCAGTCATGTTCGCGTGGGTTGTTGTTGATGTTGTTATTGTTGTGTGAATGTGTGAGTTCTACTTCTGGTGAAGGCTTCATCTGAAAGCTTAAATATTGCTAGTATTCTTTTTCATTGTGCCTGTCTACGACTCAACACTCCTCCATGTGGTATGGACTAATATGTATCATTCATATTTTTGTGTATTAACATAGCCCTTTTTATATTTTACAGCTGCTGTCATTTTTGGCACAATTTGTGTGCCGAATTTTGATGTTCAGTTTCATTTGTTAGCTGCTTAAGATAAGTGGCATTTTATTGTTGCAAATATCAAACACTGTTGGGCTTCAGTAAATTAATAGACAAAGACTGGAGCATTTCGCAACTTTTTTATAGATTCTTTGGCAGCTACAAAGCAGTGCTAGGTCAGCATTCCCATTACTCCACTTATATAATTCAGTTTTCATTCATATGGTAATGGATTTCCTTCAAGAATCTCAAAAGTTTGCTTACAATAATAGCAACATCAAATACTAAGTGCAGTCTTGGAGTTGACTACCAGCTGAGAAGCCATTTCTGGTTATACTGCAAACTTGACCCACTACGCACAAACATACAGGCCTCCACTCTTAAGCTTTGCTGATAAATCTACTGCAAAGAATTTCACAGAACTGATGGAGCCTATAGTTTACACCATTCATATAGTTCCAGACCAAGGGATACCAGCCCATTTTAGGAATGATTTCAACCTGTGTTGAGGTGTAATGACACCCATACTTGCACTGACTTAGGAGCTGCACAATATGGATGGCTCACACGCAATTGTAACCAACAAAGCAGCTAAATAAAATTGCATAATCTGTAGGTAGATGGGCCTTCTGGAAGTATTTCAATTACTGATAAATATTAATGGTGTTTCCATTCAACTGGCGAGAAGCAGATTTCAGCATTTTGATGCATCTGTTTATGTACAGTTGTCGTTGTCGTGGTCTTCAGTCCAGAGACTGGTTTGATGCAGCTCTCCATGCTACTCTATCCTGCGCAAGCTTCATCAACTCCCAGTACCTACTGCAGCCTACATCCTTCTGAATCTGCTTACTGTATTCATCTCTTGGTCTCCCTCTACGATTTTTACCCTCCACGCTGCCCTCCAGTACTAAATTGGTGATCCCATGATGCCTCAGAACATGTCCTACCAACCGATCCCTTCTTCTAGTCAAGTTGCGCCACAAATTTCTCATCTCCCCAATTCTATTCAATACCTCCTCATTAGTGAAGTGATCCATCCATCTAACCTTCAGCATTCTTCTGTAGCACCACAAGGCTTCTATTCTCTTCTTGTCCAAACTATTTATCGTCCATATTTCACTTCCATACATGGCTACACTCCATACAAATACTTTCGGAAACGACTTAGTGACACTTCAATCTATACTCGATGCTAACAAATTTCTCTTCTTCAGAAACGCTTTCCTTGCAACTGCAAGTCTACATTTTATATCCTCCGTACTACGACCATCATCAGTTATTTTGCTCCCCAATTACCAAAACTCACCTACTACTTTAAGTGTCTCACTACCTAATCTAATTCCCTCAGCATCACCTGACTTAATTTAACTACATTCCATTATCCTCATTTTGCTTTTGTTAATGTTCATCTTATATCCACATTTCAAGACACTGTCCATTCCATTCAACTGCTCTTCCAGGTCGTTTGCTGCCTCTGGCAGAAATACAATGTCATCGGCGAAGCTCCAAGTTTTTATTTCTTCTCCATGGATTTTAATTCCTACTCCGAATTTTTCTTTTGTTTCCTTTACTGCTAGTTCAATATACAGCTTGAGGCTACAACCCTGGAGTTGGGCTACAACCCTGTCTCACTCCCTTCCCAACCACTGCTTCCCTTTCATGTCCCTCGACTCATAACTTCCAGCTGCTTTCTGTACAAATTGTAAATATCCTTTCGCTCCTTGTATTTTAACCCTGCCACCTTCAGAATTTGAAAGACAGTATTTCAGTCAACATTGACAAAAGCTTTCTCTAAGTCTACAAATGCTAGAAATAGATTATGCCTTTTCTTAATCTATCTTCTAAGATAAGTCGTAGGGTCAGTATTGCCTCATGTGTTCCAACATTTCTACAGAATCCAAACTCACCTTCCCTGATGTCAGCTTCTACCAGTTTTTCCATTCGTCTGTAAAGAATTCGTGTTAGTATTTTGCAACCATGACTTATTAAACTGATGGTTCAGTAATTTTCACATCTGCTAACACCTACTTTCTTTGGGATTGGAATTATTATGTTCTTGTTGAAGTCTCAGGGTATTTCACCTGTCTCATACATCTTGTTCACCAGATGGTAGAGTTTTGTCAGGACTGGCTCTCCCAAGGCTGTCAGTAATTCTAATGGAATGTTGTCTACTCCCGGGGCCTTGTTTCCACTTAGGTCTTTCAGTGCTCTGTCAATATCTTCAGACAGTATCGTATCTCCCATTTCATCTTCATCTAAATCCTCTTCCATTTCCATAATATTGCCCTCAAGTACATTGCCCTTGTATAGACCCTCTATATACTCCTTCCATCTTGCTGCTTTCCCTTCTTTGCTTAGAACTGGGTTTCCATCTGAGTTCTTGATATTCATACAAGTGGTTCTCTTTTCTCCAAAGGTCTCTTTAATTTTCCTGTAGGCAGTATCTATCTTACCCCTGGTGAGATATGCCTCTACATCCTTACATTGTCCTCTAGCCATCCCTGCTTAGCCATTTTGCATTTCCTGTCAATCTCATTTTTGAGACTTTTATTCCTTTTCGCCTGCTTCATTTACTGCATTTTTTATAATTTCTCCTTTCATCAATTAAATTCAATGTATCTTCTGTTACCTAAGGATTTCTACTAGCCCTTGTCTTTTTACCTACTTGATCCTCTGCTGCCTTCACTATTTCATCCCACAAACCTACCCATTCTTCTTCCACTGTATTTCCTTCCCCCATTCCTGTCAATTGTTCCCTAATGCTTTCCCTGAAACTCTTTGCAACCTCTGGTTCTTTAAGTTTATCCAGGTCCCATCTCCTTAAATACCTACCTTTTTGCAGTTTCTTCAGTTTTAATCTACAGTTCATAACCAATAGATAGTTGTCAGAGTCCACATTTGCCCCTGGAAATGTCTTACAATTTAAAACCTGGTTCCTAAATCTCTGTCTTAATATTATATAATCTATCTGAAACCTTCCAGTATCTCCAGGCTTCTTCCATGTATACAACCTTCTTTCATGATTCTTGAAGCAAGTGTTAGCTGTGATTAAGTTATACTCTGTGCAAAATTCTAAAAGGCAGCTTTCTCTTTCATTTCTTACCCCCATTCCATATTCACCTACTACGTTTCCTTTCCTTCCTTTTCCTACTGTCAAATTCCAGTCACCCATGACTATTAAATTTTCGTCTCCCCTCACTATCTGAATAATTTCTTTTATCTCAACATAGATTTCATCAATCTATTTGTCATCTGTGGGGCTAGTTGGCATATAAACTTGTACCACTATGGTGGGCATGGGCTTCATGCCTATCTTGGCCACAATAATGCGTTCACTATGCTGTTTGTAGAAGCTTACCTACACTCCTGTTTTTTTATTCATTATTAAACTTACTCCTGCATTACCCCTATTTGATTTTGTATTTATAACCCTGTACTCACCTGACCAGAAGTCTTGTTCGTCCTGCCACCGAACTTCACTAATTCCCACTATATCTAACTTTAACCTATCCATTTCCCTTTTTAAATTTTGTAACCTACCTGCCCGATTAAGGGCTCTGACATTCCACGCTCCGATCCGTAGAACGCCAGTTTTCTTTCTCCTGATAACGACGTCCTCTTGAGTAGTCCCTGCCTGGAGATCCGAATGGGAGACTATTTTACCTCCGGAAAATTTTACCCAAGAGACGCCATCATCATTTAACAATACAGTAAAGCTGCATGCCCTCGGGAAAAATTACGGCTGTAGTTTCCCCTTGTTTTCAGCCGTTCGTAGTACCAGCACAGCAAGGCCGTTTTGGTTAGTGTTACAAGGCCAGATCAGTCAATCATCCAGACTGCTGCCCCTGCAACTACTGAAAAGGCTGCTGCCCCTCTTCAGGAACCACACATTTGTCTGGCCTCTCAACAGATACCCCTCCATTGTGGTCGCACCTATGGTACGGCTATTTGTGTCGCTGAGGCACACAAGCCTCCCCACCAAGGGTGAGGTCCATGATTGATGGGGGTACAGTTATATATTGTAAAGTACGATATTTCTGACCAGATTGCTACAATCACCACAGATACAAAAATACACAGAAATGGAATGTTAGTTTCACTAAAATATTGCTACACTGAAATTTCATTACCCATTAAAATCATGTGCCATATAAAGATCTCATCCAGAAACTTGCACTTTGCTGGAAGTCCTCCTCTAACTGACATAACAATTTATCTTGGGACAGTCCATAGCTTGAATCGGTGATTATCTCTCCTAGCATTGTTCCAGGCTCTAACAGAGGCTCCCCTGTAACTGCACACAGGTAATACTCCAGAAGTTATTTTCAGGGGTTTGGAGAGCAGTTGGTGGTAGTTTAAGTTTTGAATCAGTTTGTGAGGTACACTTGATGAGAAAAAGCACTGCCTCACAGTGTGGGTGTCCAGGGCTATTCACTTACTTGCACAAACCTTTTGTTACAGAATGTTCAATACTTAAACACATGTGTAATAATATCTCATTTAATTTCTAAATCTTTGCTTGGACCTGCTCATTTGAGACAAATTGTTGCTTTTACTGTAATTAAAACTAAATTTAATTCTATTTTGAAAAGCACAACACTAGCTACTTATTTATTATACATTATTGAAACTGTTTTCCTGTCAGATTTTACATTATATGGGGAGTCAGCTGTAATTTAATTAGCACAATAATTTGGTTTTAGTAACAGTTGGAGAGACACTGACGCAGTAGATGACCGCTGTTCTAGAACTCTGTGTACGTCCCAGCACTTGACAGTGTAGTCCCAGGAACAAGAATACAATGTTCCAGGCTCTTTTGCATCAGGAAGCAGGGCCCAGATCCATCCAGAATGAGCATCCTGTCGCAGGTAGCCATTTACAGATCCAGTTGACGTAAGATCCCATAGTGCCAAGCTCCTGTCTCTCGACCCAGAGACACAGAGCTGTCCACCCTGTTCAAAATGTTATCTTCATGTTAGTTTCTTCACTGCACTGAAGTTTATAGATAAAAAATTAAAGCAGGGATACAAATTTAAAAATTACTTTGTGTGGCCTTCATGATGAGGTACAGATAAAAAATTACAGCAAATGTTGCTACAATCATTACAAATGTCAACAAAGAAGAGAAAAGAGGATGGGAACCATACCATTCCACAAAATGCAGATTATCTTGAAAGGTTACGAAATAATACAAAATGATTTTCCCACTCTTCAAGTTCACAGAATCAGATTAAAAACTGGAAATGATAAACATATAAGAACTTTATTTGGGAATGGCTGTGTGCTGCATATGGTGGAGTAAAGAACGGGCATCTGTGTGAATTCCTAAGGGACCAAACTGCTGAGGTCATCGGTCCCTAGACTTACACACTACTTAAGTTAACTGAAACTAACTTATGTTCAGAACAATACACACACCCATGCCCGCTGGAGGACTCAAACCTCCAGCAGGAGGGGCCGCGCAGTCCGTGACATGGCGCCTCAAACCACGCAGCCACTCCACGCGGATGAAGAATAAGACATTAAGCAAACAGAGAGGAAGAAATAGAATGAAGGAAGCGTATGAAAGAAAATCACAGGTGGTTTGAATTCCAGAGTTAAGGAAAGTAGCTTTCAGATACTCCACAAACAGAATGACCCAACCTAAGTCAGTGCAAGGACCTTGGTCATAAAAGGAATTTTAAAATCAGAATAATTAATTATTTTTCAATGTCTTTATGTAGCCTTTGCTGTTTAGAACGTGTTTAATACTCAGCTATGTTCCTTTTACTTCTACTGATCTTTCTAAACAATAAACTAATCATCAGCAATCAGACTGCTCTACAAAATCTGCAGATGTATCATACTGAACTTTGTAATGTTCTCCTGGTCACTTAACTGTATCACAAGCAGTTGTTATCTCCATTACAGAATCCGCAGTTCTCCCTAAATTATGCAATGATACATAAACACACAAATCTCTTGTGCACGCTTCATTTACACACTTCACAATAAGGAGACCAGTAGAAAATACGCATATCACACAGTGTAACAAACTTTGAGGGATTGGAGGATCAAGTACAGGAAACCACATCCTGAATCATCATTCAACGCCACTACAGAGAGTTGAAGCAATTGGTGACAGGTGTTCCTTCCACTTACAACAGCTCCATTGGTCTGAAGATAGTCTACATACGACTGAAACCAGTTAGGATACCATTAAAACAAAAAGCATTTGCAATCTTGAAATTGCACTACAAGATTGCTGATGTTCCAATTATGAGTTCAAAAATTATTAAAAATCTTAGTGATGAGTTGACAAAACACCACTGCTAAATTCTTACTTAACAATAGTGACTGGGAGCCATTGATTCCTTTGCCTATGTGGGGATTAAATTACATCAGATGGAGGAGCAAAGGATATTGCAACCTGAATCTGCCAGCAAAGGTTGCTTTTAACAAGTAAAGAACCCTCTCCAGACTCATCTGCATAAACAAACATATCAGGAAAGACACCATAAGATGTTTGTTTGGAGTGAAACATGAATATTTGAAGAAGCAGAAAAAGACATAATAACAGCCCTCGGAATGTGGCGTTACTGTAGAGTGCTAAAGACTGCCTGGGTAGACAAGGTATTAAATGATAAGGTGCTCCACAGAGCGGAGGAGAAGCCATACTTTGGAAGGTTATCCTATGCAGAAGGGATACTTGGGTCAGTCATTTGCTAACACATGTGCTGTCATTACAAGTATTACTGAAGGGATATAGAGGCAAAAAACACCACAGATAGGCCGAGATTAGAACACATGCCCACATCATGGAAGATATCAGCTGCATCACCTATACCACATTCACAAGGAAGACCAATGACAGAAAAATATGGCAAGCTGCTGTCAGCTGACCTGATGGCTGAAGACCTATGAAGAGGAAATAAGGAAAAATAGTGGAAACTAGAAAGATATGTCAAAGAATAAAATCAGAAACTCCCCCCCCCCCCCCCCCCCCACACACATGAGATCACAAATAAATAAAATAATAATAGGGGCATTCCTTGCTGAGGCAGCTTAATAAATAAGCTTTCAGTGTGGAGCGGTAATTCTTGTTGATAACACTGCTCTAGAAAATCGTAATTGATTTCGGATTCTGTGTGACAATAAAATCACAATCAAAATACCAAAGATGGAATGACCACAGCCAACTTACAGCCAACAATCTTGCTTTCAAGCACTCACACTTTCCTCTACTGCTCCAGAATTCCAAAAACACACACACACACACACACACACACACACACACACACACACACAGAGAGAGAGAGAGAGAGAGAGAGAGAGAGAGAGAGAGAGAGAGAGAGAGTTTTGTGAATATTATCAGCATTTAGCCACGTTATTTCTCCATGCTCTGATGCACAGTCATTTGCTCCACTTTTCTTACCTTCCTATACTTCCTATACCCCCTTCCAGCCAGGAAGGATGAGGTGTGTGTACATTTCCTGAAAAAACTGAGATACCTAAAAAATTACTGTGATTTTCTAATTGATTGTATGTGATGTGTTCCAACTATCATTTGAGATGAAAGCAGATTTTTCAAACTTTAGATGAAAAAAATCTTCAATATGGTATTTGTGACAGAAAAAAAATGCGATGTAGGAAGTGTGAAACATTTCTTAATGATCATTTCCAGTGCACCTGAATTTGGTTAATTTTGCCATATACCATGAGTATCTATTACACGTTCAGGAACACCGCAGTCTTGTTTACAAGATGCTGGTCACTGAGAAATAAACAGTGGATTCCAGAAACAAGAAGGTGTGGCTCAATGTATTATAAGCTCTGGTGGCAACATGTGAACCTTCTGGTTAACAATATCATATGTTATCACAGGATAGCTACTCAAGCTTTAAAAATAATTTCTCTGAGAATTCCAGGTATAGGAAGCAAGATGACATCATAAGAAGTCCCTGTTAAATTAACGTTCAACAGGAGAGGGAGAAAAGCATCTCACAGCAATAACGACTTTTATCTCCTCTTGGCTGAGTTATACTGGTCATAAGCAGTAGTTTGACTGCAGTTTTTTAAACATCAATAATTTATATGGGACGACATTCATATAATTAACACACTGTGAAATACAAAGTATTTTAAAATTTGTGATTTATAAAACTCAATGAAATTAAATTTCAGTGCTACGTTAAAAACAGAATTCCCTCAGACTTTATGAAATATTTGAAATTCCCCGAGATTTGCCTGATTTTCCCAGCTAAAATGTAATGCCCTGAGAATTCCATTCTCCAGATATTCCAAAAGAATCACTATCCTGTATCAGATGATATATTTCTTACAGAAGACAAGCTTTGTCATTAAGAAGAGAAAAACGAACGTTACATTATTAAGTATGAAAACACACACACAAACACACACACACAAACACACACACACTAGTATGTAAAATCCAATGCTCTCACCTGTTGGCCAAGGATGTACAGAAGGGGTGGAGGATTGAAACGAATTGGAGGAAGGGGGGGTATGAGATTGAACCATGTGCTTTGCAATGGATCTGAGTGTGTACAGAATAAATTAAAATAAATCCAACACATCAGAAAATAATAAATTGTACTACAATACATACTGCCATATTTAAGTCTCAGATTCAAAGTTCCATATCCTAGTAGCTTTGTTTCCAAATCATGAAATTCTTACTGGTCAGATCGGCTCTGAGCAACTAGTCCATGCAGTGACTTCATAGGTGACAATAAAATTCACAGGGTTTCTGAATTTTGTCTTATAGTTATAACTATGTTTACATCACAGTCACTTACATGAATCAGAGCAACTGAGTCAACAGCAGCAATATGTACATAATCCGCAGGTTCCAACTGCAGCATTGTTTCATGTCGATGGGTCCAGTAGAAACGTTCAGATTCCAGTGAAACACATGCACGTTGCCAGTCAATAGCATCCTCATCTGCCAAGAAAGTGAGATCTCATGAGAACTTTTATACTCCTACGACAAACATGTGGACTTCAGTGAAGATAAGCAAAGAATGACTACAACAAACGAGTAAAAGTATAATATTTACAGCATATGTACTAATGTGGGATGTGGAAGATATTTATTTTTCCCTGCTTTACTTTGACCTGCCTAGCAAAGTACTATCACATTTTGAATAGAAAAACTGTGTGTTTGCATACTATCCCTTTACACATTTTCACTAACTTTATATATTACTTTACCCTGGAGATGTTTGCACACATTTTATGTGTTACTGAAGTCATTATTCTCGCTCTTGCAATTCTTTTCACTATTGACATCTTCCCTTCCTCAATGCTCTTCCTCTCATTCAAATCTGACTACAGCCATGGCTCCAGTGCGTGCTAGTGTGTGTGTGTGTGTGTGTGTGTGTGTGTTCCTTCCTTCCTCTTTCTTTTTTTTTCCAGTCGAGCAATATCCAACTTCTGGTGTACTTATCTCTAGCTGTTAGTTTTTATTACTTCTTACTCATTTTCTACAGAGGTGCCCATGGTACAGGGCTAACAACTTTGACTACTAATCAAAACATCCTGTGTCCTGGGTTTGCTCTCAATCAGTAAATTTTGAATAAAAACCAATAGCAATGGCGGATAAAGACTTTCGATAAAAGGAGTTACCCTCGTTCTGCCAACGAGCTTGTCAAAGAAGGTGGAGGAGCACCCTCTTGTGCCTGGTGTGGGAAACTGCCCCTAAAGGGTTGAAGAATCGTCAATGATCAATAGCATAAGAATGCAGCAGGCAATGGAAACCAGTGCATTAAATACACACAATTTGTATCCTGTAATTGAAAAGGTGTCATGGAGGATATATCCCTTTGTTGAAGATTCTGTATTGGATGTTGGGAAGGGATGCCAAGGGGCACATAACCATAAGAAAAAGAGCCAATAATGAATGAGAGGCTAACAGTCTATGAGTCAGAATGTCGAACATCAGAAGTCTTAATGTGGTAGAACAGCTAGAAAATCTAAAAGGGGAAATGCAAAGGCTCAGTCTAGATATAGTGAGGACAGTGAAACAAAATTTAAAAAAGATAATGATTTCTGATCAAGTGAGTAAAGGGTAACGATGTGTTATTAAACACCTTTCAGCCATCTAATTTCCAACCTTATTTTATTTGGCAACCAGTTTTGGTGGTTTATCATGCCATCTTCAGGCACCTGACCGACATGTTGGAAGATTCCACCTTGGTTCTGGTCAAAACAGGGGCCAGCATTCAGAGATAGTTGAAGTGATTGCTATAGCAAGAAGAAATCTACAGGTACCAGTACTTGAATGCTGGCCCCTGTTTTGACCTTAACCGAGGTGGAATCTTTCTACACGTCGGTCAGGGGCCTGAAGATGGCATGGTAAATTGCCAAAACTGGCAGCCAAATACAATAAGTTTGGAAATTAGACAGCTGAGAGGTGTTTGATTTGACGTCCTGTAGCGAACAGCTAAGTCTTGCAACCATCTCTGAAAAGATGGACATACAGAGAGTCAATAGCAGAGCAGAAAGGAGTATAGTGAGAGTGGGATTCATTAGAAACAGGAGTAGATTACTATGAACAGTTCAAGGATCTGACTGTTCTCAACAGAATCAACAAGAAACCAACAAAAACAACAGTCGTTTAGATGTACATGCTGATGTAATACATGGAAGATGAAGAGAAAGAAAAAGAATGTGAGGACATTCAAAAGCTAATTTAGTATGTAAAGGGAAGTGAAAATCTAATCATCATGGGTGATTGCAATGTTGTGGCAGGAGAAGGAACAGAAGACACATTATGAGAGAATATGGGCTTGGTGGCACAAAAATAAGAGAGGAGAAAGGCTAACTGAGAACTGTGGAAGGAGACTGCAAAGAATCCTTGAGTAACAGAAGAAATACTTTAATCAACTGATGAAAGAAGAGAGAGCAAAAAGCTAAGGAAAAGAGAAGCATATAACAAAGTAAGGCACTTGGGTAAGATACCAATAGGAAGTACAAAGAAGTAAAGTGATATGATTGCAGGAAAAATGTGAAGAAATAGAAAAAAAAGATTGTCATCACAAGGTACGAATACTGAAAAGGAAAAGCATTCCTTTGTGAAACTAAAGCGAAAATTGTCAACATTATGGGCACAAGAGAAATAACACTGTTAAATGTAGAGGAGAGAGTGGATAGGTAGAAACAGTACACTGAAGGGCTTGATCAGAGGGAGAAACTGCATGATGTGATAAAAGAAGAAATGGGATTCACTATTGGAGTCAGAATTTAATAGAGTTTTGTAAGACTTGTGAGCAAACAAGGCAGAACTAAAACAGCATTCCTTCAGAATATCTAAAATCATTTGGGGAAGTGGAAACCAAACAACTATTCAAGTTGGCATATAGAATCGAAGTGACTGGAGATATACCATCAGACTACTCGAAAAATATCATCCACACACTCTCGAAATAGCAAAGTTCTGATAAAAGGGAGAACTATTGCATACTCAGCTTGACAGCTCAAGCGTCTGAGTAGCTAGCAGAAATAATATACAGAAGAATGAAAAAAGAAAACTGAGGATATGTTAGATGATGATTAGTTTGCCTGTAGGAAGGTAATAGCTCCACAGTAGCAGTTCTGAGTGCTTGATAATGGAAGTAGGATTTTAGAAAAATCAAGATGACTTCATAGGATTTGTTAACCTACAAAAGGCATCATGCAAGACATTTGAAATTAGCAGGTGACCTGGGAGGAGTTGGGAGAAGGGGCATGAAGGGATGAGGTGGGGGGGGGGGGGGGGGGGGGCTCCACACTAGCAACCTCACATTTATTGTGTGATCCATTCTGACACAATTCCGAATTCCGGAGTGATAGAGTGCTACAACATCTTGTTGTAGTTACAGTTTTGTGCATGCTGCCGTAGATAAACAAAAAACATGCACACACATGAATAGCAGGAAAAATCACACACACACACACACACACACACACACACACACACACACACACAGCACAAGACTAGCTCCACCAGCAGTTTGAAAAGTGCCATGTTGGTAAGCGAGATGCAGCCCCTCACATAATTTTCAACATATTCACATCCTGTTTAGCAGCATCTGCCAATGTGTACCATGAGTTATCATTGTAGGAGACCTTCGTCCACACTATGCACATGACAGTCTTTTTGTTGCCATAATACTGTCTGTGCCCTGTGGTCACCAAAGCCACACATGTAAAGCATTAGCTTCTGTATATTATAGTGAGATGATGATGTTGGATGCCACACCTGCTCATTGGTTGTTGCTGTTCAACACTGAAATGGCAAGCAATTTGCTGTAATGTAGACCACGTATCTACTGATAAAACTGACAATAATTCTGGTATGTCATTGCCTATGGCAGTATCAGTATCAATCTTGACACTGTGGCATGCGAAAAACGCTTTGTCTAGATTACCTCATAAATGAAGGATAGTCACAGTCAAATGCACTGATATAGCATGTCTTGCCTACCCTGAATTCTACTGCCGTGTGACAATTGATATAAGTCACGTAGTGTGCTGAATCTGTGAGGTAGCAAAAATGCTCTGTCTCTCCGAGGCCATAGCTATACCGAATTCAACTGCTCATGAGTATAGCTGCACCTCAGCTGGTATATGATGTAGCTGCTTTCACATGTTGCAATATATTTGAGTGGAGGGAAATGACTGTGAGATATGATTTATGGGGCACAGGACTGGGATCAAGGATGGCATAGAGACAGACTACAATACAGCATAATTTGGTTAGCAACGAGGGAAGGATTTTCATTGTGATTTCTTCTCAGGGTATGTTGACAGTTTCTTGATGCACTAGTGATAAGGGGAGTACTGGTCAGTAGGTGGCTCAAATGGCAATGGAGTTGTTGAGGGAGAAATGACAGTGAAACATGTTTCTGGATAGGATATTATCTTAAAGGCTTTGGCAAAGTTACTAGAATATTTAGAAATCTCCTGATTGTCACAGCAAATACAGTGTCCACAGATGCCAATGCTACAGGGGAGGTATTTCTTTACTTGTGGCATCTGTCAAAATGGGGGTATTACTGCTGGTTCATGTATCTGAAATGGACAGAATTTTCTTGGAGCCCTCGCAGAAGTGACAACAATAATCCACAAAAGGACTAGGTGAAATGAATATGGATGCAAGTGACATGATTCTGAAGAGAAGAGCAGAAGCTGGCTTTGCCTAATTTCAAACCAGATATGTGATTTAAAGTTGGTGGATAGCAAGGAAGTAGAGGTGGCTTGCTTACAGGTTGGCAAAGGTAAGTGCTATGACACATAAGTTGGTAAGTATGGCACTTAATGAAGAACTGATTATGTCTCAGAATGTGACTGACCAAAACAAAGAAAGGATTAGGAAGGAAGTAACAAGTTTGGTGTCAGGACAACAGTGGGAGAGGTAGTGTTTCATGGCATCCTGGTCACACTTAGTCCCTTGTCTGGGCATGGGGGATGTCCGTACTCAGACAATGACAAGCAAAGAGCCTGGCTGTAATGTTATGGGACCCATAGTGATGATGGTGGTGGAGGAAGTGATAAGCATCTTGCATGTACAAAGTGAGGCAGCAGACAACTTGTTGGAGTTACCAGTAAACCAAGGCATAGGATCAATCACTACTCTATACTGCCTCTCGATCTGTCATTTGTTCCACCTTCCATTCCAACTTCAGATCTTGTGACTATTACTACAGCTAATTCTCTTTTTTTCACCGCTGATGAGAGACACTAGCTACAACACACTTCTGGTATTCACTGTAGAGCTTTTGGAAACTGTCAGCTAACATTTTGTGGAATCGCTTGAAGCACCATAGTCTCTTGTTATTGGATATCTGCACAATTATGAGAAATGAGACCTGGTGCTACCAATACGATCTGGAGACCAAGTGACAGTCAATGGTACGGTGTTCATTGTCTTTGCCGGGCCCCCAAAAATGTTGGCTTACAAAACCCAAGATTAAGATGATCTTGATCACTTTTTCAACAGCAAGGGCTTGATCCACCATGTATTTCTATATGATGGAAGTGAGGAAGATGATGGTACACAACATCATTGACTGTCGCATGATCTCCGGCTCGTATTACTAGCACAAGGTCTCATCTCTTGTAAAGATGTGGATATCCCTCAACACGTGACCATGGTGCTTTGAGCAATTCTGTACGAAGCATTTGCCGACAGTTTCCAACACCTTTACAACCAATAGCAGAAGTGTGTTGTAGCTAATGGCGATTTCTTTGAAGGCCAGTAATGGTATTTTGTTTGTAAACTGTGTTTCTTCAGAAGCTATATGCTTTAAGTTCTATGTATACTGGCCTCGGCTTAGCCTAAATTGGCTATCTAAGGATCACTACGACCTTGCAATCATTATGACAGTTATTTTGTGTTTTTATTTTGTCGTTTAAACTATATGTTTTTCATGAAGCCACTGTGCCTACCATGTCATTCATCCAACCATTTGACATATTACTGTTATTATTCTCATCAATACTACTACTATTGCTACTACTACTATCATTATTTTATTACCATCATTATTACTATCACCATTATTATAATATGGCTCCTGTGTGCTGCAAAACCTATGATTTCATACAGAAAGTGAACATATTTTTGAAGTAATAAAATTTTCATGCGGTACTTACTACCAATTGCAGGATAGCTATATTTCATCCTTTTCTTCACTCGATACTTCCACATGTTTGGATCAACCAATATAGCATGAAATTGTCTACATACTAAGCTCACTGATGATACAAGGAACTTGGCGTCCAAGAAAGAGAATATTTTTAAAAGAATCTGTAGGAAAAAAAGGTTAAGGTTAATTATTTTTTCTCACCTTTACTGTGAATTAAGCTGTTAGTTTAAAGCAGAGTTCATCATCAATACAGGCACACGTTATAAGATGACTTCATATAAATTTTTTCTGATCAAAGTAACAAATACATATATCTTCATCTTTAACAATAATTACATAGCAATCATCTAACAAAACTTTTGCTTCAAATCTGGCTGCTTTGAGCAACATATTTTGTTATATACACTACTGGCCATTAAAATTGCTACAACAAGAAGAAATGCAGATGATAAAGGGGTATTCATTGTACAAATATATTATACTAGAACTGACATGTGATTACATTTTCACGCAATTTGGGTGCATAGATCCTGAGAAATAAGTACCTAGAACAAACACCTCTGGCCGTAATAACGGCCTTGATGTGCCTGGGCATTGAGTCAAACAGAGCTTGGACGGCGTGTACAGGTACAGCTGCCCATGCAGCTTCAACACGATACCACAGTTCATCAAGAGCAGTGACTGGTGTATTGTGACGAACCAGTTGCTCGGCCACCATTGACCAGATGTTTTCAATTGGTGAGAGATCTGGAGAACGTGCTGGCCAGGGCAGCACTCGAACATTTCCTGTATCCAGAAAGGCCCGTACAGGACCTGCAGTTTGCGGTCATGCATTATCCTCTTGAAATGTAGGGTTTCGCAGGGATCGAATGAAGGGTAGAGCCAGGGGTCATAACACATCTGAAATGTAACGTCCACTTTCAAAGTGCGAACAAGAGGTGATCCAGACGTGTAACCAATGGCACCCCATACCATCACGCCGGATAATATGCCAGTACGACGATGACGAATACACGTTTCCAATGTGCGTTCACGGCGGTGTCGCCAAACATGAATGCGACCATCATGATGCTGTAAATAGAACCTGGATTCATCCGAAAAAATGAAGTTCTACCATCCGTGCACCCAGGTTCGTCGTGGAGTACACCATCGCAGGCACTCCTGTCTGTGGTGCAGTGTCAAGGGTAACCGCAGTCATGGTCTCCGAGCTGATAGTCCATGCTGCTGCAAACATTGTCGAACTGTTCGTGCAGATGGTTGTTGTCTTGCAAACATCCCCATCTGTTGACTCAGGGATCGAGACGTGGCTGCACAATCCATTACAGCCATGCGGATAAGATGCCTGTCATCTCGACTGCTAGTGATACGAGGCCGTCGGGATCCAGCACGGCGTTCCATATTACCCTCCTGAACCCACCGATTCCATATTCTGCTAACGGTCATTGGATCTCGACCAATGCGAGCAGCAATGTCGCAATACGATAAACCGCAATCGCGATAGGCTACAGTCCGACCTCCTTACACGAGGCATCACAACAATGTTTTACCAGGCAACACTGGTCAACTGCTGTTTGTTTATGAGAAATCGGTTGGAAACTTTCCTCATGTCAGCACGTTGTAGGTGTCGCCACCGGCATTGTGTGAATGCTCAGAAAAGCTAATCATTTGCATATCATAGCATCTTCTTCCTGTCAGTTAAATTTCGTGTCTGTAGCACGTCATCTTCGTGGTGTAGCAATTTTAATGGCCAGTAGTGTACATGTGTTGTTATACATAGAACTTTTTAAAGAATTTATTCATAAATTAATGTTAATGAAAAGTCCTGGAGGATTTTAAATTATTTAAGTACAGTTAGTAACTGACTGAATAGTAGAGGTGTTGAGTTGTAAAAGGCACATAAAAAACCTGAGAACTTTGTTAGCTTTTGGGTGAATCCTTTTTCAGAGCTATAGATTACAAACAGGTCTGCTCTCCAGCCAGCCCTACGATCTTTACCTGTCACTTAACACTTCTTACTTCTCTGGCAATGTTTGCTGACGTGTAAAATGCCAAGTTGCACTGTGGTTCAAAAGCCATGTACATTTAGATTTGTTCATGGCTATGCGCCTAACAAAACAAATCCATATAGGACAATAAAGCTCCACAGTTGTGTACTGAAAGTGCCAGATAAGATGTTAGAACATAGGCTTGAGTGAATGTCAATGTCATTTTAACAACAGTGGCTGCCAATATGCAGTGCAAGAAGTGGTTTCATGAGTAAACTTACATTCACATAGATCACTGGTAGCAAGCGATGGAAAACTTCGATAGAGTTCCAAATGACTACCTGAGGGATCAGTTCTGTCTCTCCTGCTCTTCAAAATATATACGCTGAACTTTTATGACATTTCTCCATAAAGTGTCATAATCTTACAGTAGCTCATGAACTATGTACATCTTCACAGAGTACGGCTGTAAATAGTGGCCTGGAGAAAGATCATATTATACCTAGACTACATGTATATATGGAGAAAAATGGTTTCCACATGTCTCCTCCTCTATGTATAAACTGAAGTTCCCTGCTCACTCCTGTTTGTATGTGCAGGCTCACCTCAGGAACTTCTGTAAGGGTTTTGATCTGGTTTTGACAAATAGATAAAGTGGTTCAGGGGAAGGTTCTCGTGTATAATTTAAAAATATTTCACGCAAAATTCCTCCGCTGCTGTGAAAGTGATGTCATCTACTGGTGCAGCTGCTGTAACTCCAGATAGCACTGAAGCCTGACCAGAATACTAGTCGAACCTGGTGGTCTACTGCATGCCTGAAAACTGAGAGGGAAATACATTTCCCATCACCCTGCTCAGGAGCAAAAGTAAACAATGTACATCACAATAATTTATACCAGATGATGCATCATGTGATTTAATAAAACACAAAAATTTGTGACTGGAGGTGTTACTATATACTCATACTTCCTGGAAATTGAGGAATATATTTCCTGCGACATTGTGGTTAAATTTTCATGCTTTTTGAAAAGGCTATGGGATGACACTCTTGGATGAACACCACATGATTCTCACTGCCTTTTCTTGTGATATGAAGGTTTTCTCTGAAACTGACATGCTGCACCAAAAGCTTACTCCATAACAAATTAGGGACTGGAATTATTTTCTCCGAAACTGATAAGTAGCACCACAAGATTATACTAAAGCAAATTAACGAGTGGAAATAACCAGAGCATTCTGATTTTGAGTCAGTGACGTCTCCTAGCAGGGATATAATTTGAAAGGTAAATTTTACTGACAATAATCTTTTTACTGTCTGGAGAATGTGATGTTCCAAATTCAGCTTACTGTCTATGTGAACACTTAATATTTCAGTCCCTTGTTTAATTGGGTGGCCGTTACAGGTAATGTCAGTTTTCTCTGGATTCTTACAGTTTGATGAAAATTAATGAAATTAGTTCTATTTAAGTTTATCGAGAGACTTAACAATGAAACACACCGTAACTCTGATTCTAAGTCACTTCTAGACACACAACCAACTATAATATTTGTATCACCAACAAACATTACGACATTTACGTTTTCCCTTACAGATGACACTACACAGTTAATATACACAAGAAATAGCAAGGGCTCAAGAATGGACCTTTGAGGAACTCCTGCTTGATGTATATGCTGTATTCAGAGAGATGTCCTCATATCTTGGGAAGTAATGACTGAGACATGATTTAGGCAAATTACCTGTTGATCTCAAGATAGTTATTTTTGAGTTGTTTTAAAAAGTTAGTGTCATGGCGGTCACCCTGTAGATTTTTGCAGACTTCTTATTAACTTGATATCTGAGTGCTGAGGCCCTATTCTGAAGGATTGTCAGCTGGCCTGCAACAAGTTTATGGATGTTTCTTATTCCATTTTCAAATTTCTGATTGAATGTTTGTTACACTTTAAATTTGGAAATGACAACTGATTACAAACTACATATACTGTCTGAAAGAAGCTATACACATACTCAATCCAACTCGAATGTTATATTTTAACTAACTCCCTAGATTCCTTGGACAATCATTTGATGAATAACTCCACAGAAGTTCTTTTAGTTACAACTGGTATAAATTTTTGATTTGCTCTGCAAATTTCTGACCATTAATCACAACATAATCCAGCTCAATTTATTGTGAATGCTCCTCGGTTTAGTTATCCCCTTGATAAGATTTCAAAGTGGTGCGAAGATTGGAAGCTTGCTTTAAATGCTTAAAATTGTGCACTTCACAAAAAGAAACAAAAAAACACAGTATCCCATGGCTATAGTATCAGTGAGTCTTAAATGAAATACCTGGGTGTAACACTTTGTAGGAATATGAAACGGAATGATGACATAGGTTCAGTTGTGGATAAAGCAGGTAGTAGATTTCGGTTTATTGGTCGAATACTGAGAAAATTCAATCAATCTACAAATGGGGATTGCTTACAGATCACTCAAGGGACTCATTAATTATATTTCTCAAGTGTGTGGGGTCCTTACCAAACAGGACTAACTACAAACATATACAGAGAAGGACAGCACAAATAGTACAGAGATGCTGAAGAAACTGAACTGGCAGACTCTTGAAGATAATCATAAACTATCCTGAGAAAGCCTACTTACAAAGTTTCAGGAACTGGCTTCAAATGATATACTACAGGAATATACCATAAGTGGAATTCAATAAGTAATGCAACACATTTCTTTTCTTAGCCCTTTTCAGTTGAAAAAAAAAATCAGAATTTTGTTTCGAAAGATTGTAAAATATTCTTGCTTCAGCACTATAGTTTCATGAAGTTCAATAGGTGGTGATGCTATATGTAGCCTTCAAAATGGCCATGTAATGGAAGTTTGTTCCAGGCAGAGAACTGCCATGGAGTTTCTTTTGGTACAAAACCAGATCATCGCATCCTGCATCCTCCCCTTGCCACTTTTTAAGACCGCATTGATATCCAGCCAAATATTAATGTGATTTACATACCCTCATAAAAAAAGCTCTTATCAAAAGCACACACTAAAAAAGGAAAGTTTGCTACCTTTGTCTCAATTAGTCTTTAATTACACTTCTATTTTTTTTTTTTTTTTTTTAATCAAACATACATGGGGGAAATAGACGGATAACAATACAGACAAGCACACATTGTCACAAAAAATATTAGCTTTCAGTCTAACAGAAGACTTCATCTGAAAAGAGAGGAAAGTACAATAGAAGAAGAGGTCAATCAAAAACCAATGAGGAAAGTCAGTGGGTGGAGCAGGATAGTAGGATACAAGAGAAATTAACAATGAAAAGTTGGCATCCACAAAGTTTTTTGGCAATTCTGACTTTTGAAATAATACCATTTTATTAAATAGAAAAATATGCGCTATCACTCTTTAAAATAAATAACTACAAAGGTAGTTCTTTTATTTTCCACACAAATCACCTATGAATTAAGCCCAAGGGAGTGTTTTCTTCTGAAAAATTAAAACAGTAAAAAAAAGTATTTTGTTCTGAATGGTAGCATTTCACAATTCATGTCAGCATTACTAGTTTTCATTCTGTTCTCCCACAAACAATGAAAAAAATAAAAATATGTTTCTTGAACGTTATATGTTGTACGAAACTGCACTGACCACATGAAAAGTACATGATCAATAGTGATAATAATATATAAAATAAAATTACAAAACTATTTTCAAGCCAGCCAGGAAGGAGTAGGAACATCTGGTACACAAGGAATTTTACGAAAAATTTATAGGAAAGTGATTGAGATTTTGAAATAATCTATAGAATTCACAGAAAGAGTGGGTGTGGTGAGCCAACACACTGAATAGGAGAAACTTTATTTTTCAAACAGTTATTACTTTTTCAATTTTTGTTCTCTTTATGGTGTAATTGCATTTCACTGAAGTCATGACCAGACTTGGGTTGGTACAGTACTGAATACTGCCAGATGCCACTGCCAACCCATGCCCTGTTCACGACTACACCATTCTTCATTCTCTCAAGTAACCAATCAGAGGGCTGTGAACAGGCACGTGGGGGTTCAGGACGGTCTGGTGAGAGTGAGCTAGAACAGACCTCAGCCTCATTTAGCAGCCAGCCTCTGACCAATTCAGACGTGTCTTCCCATCCCTCTCTCAGGCAACATGCCCCTCAGTCTGTTGATTGCTTCCCTGGTGCCACATTTTGTACCCGCTAGTGGCAGATTTTCTGAATAAACCTGGCACACCAGCCAGTTTCTGAAAAGTAACCTACGGTTCTTATTCAGTGATTTTGCACACTCCTCGATGACCACTTCCCACAGCAGCCTTAAACTTGCCCAGTCGTGGGCAGGAGGAAACATTTGAAAATGAGTGAGATCTGCACATTGGAAACAAGGAAATGCACAAAACCGATGTCTCAAATAGTACATTTAGCTTAAAATTGTCCATGTATCGAAAAATTTATAAAATAACACTTTTTCAGCTTTATTCACATTTTTAGAGTACTATATAATGGCACGACAATATTTGGCAGTATGATGCCACCTTCATGTGTCTAACTCTTATTTATACATCAGTTGCCATATTGCATAGGCCCGTGAAGCGTATAAGAATTTTTTGTTTTGTTTTGCTGTAAGATTAGGTTCTGAAATATTTTCATCCAACATCACTTCACACTCTCTCATGGGGACATTCCTTTACTTGTTCCACTGCCTTTATGTCACAAATGGTGTTATAAGCCAATGAGAAAGACTTTTGGGGTGTAATCCAAACCTCACTCTGCTCCCAGGTCCCCTTGTTGCTCCACATATCACAGTGGGAGATGACAGTAATGTAGGCACTAACACAATTCTGTGTTTACTGGCCCAGAATCAATTCTGTGAATGACTGCACTGTCTGGGTCTGTCCTGCCAGCTTCCAAAACCAAATGGCTCCCTGGTCAAAAGCTGAGTTCCTCAGGAGCAGATAAAGATCTATTTTGCTAACAAATTCCAGGGAGGTATATGGTTATGAGTTGTGCTCTCAAGTTTCCCGTTTGTAGCCTCAATCTGTGCCCCTGCCATTGTCTTCATGAATTAGTGCACACCACACAACACTGTGTCTGGTGATGGACCTCTATTTCTGACCTCCATATTAAAGTTATTCTGCCAACACAACAGCATAGAATGACTTACCACCTCCATCTTTTGCCCAACAATGAATTCAATGTAGAGTGGTTGGTAACGACATTTAAAGTGCAAATCTATGTATGCCATTGAAGTCATCCAACGAAGCATTCATCAATTTCATGCTTGTGCCACCCAGTCCCCATTAATGGATGCAGTCTGACCAAAATTCTGGATGGACAGACACCCATTCATTGTTTGACCTTCTACGATGTGACGGTACTGTAATAATAATTACAGTCATCCAGTGAATCCATGCATTCAGTTCACCTCTGCGTCATATGGTTTGAAGTTACACTGTCCATTTTCTTAACAAAATTTAAGTTAATTAATCCTGAAACATACACTAAGAAAAATATGTCTGTTCGGCTGTATAAAAGGTGTGGCGTGTAAATAATGTTCCCCAACAATGAGTTTAAGGTTCAAATATTCACTGTTTATTTAATACTTCCATAGATTAAACAGCAGATTAGTGAATTGGAAATCACTATAAATTTATATAAAATTGGTGACACTGCAGAAACTAGTCCATGTGCAAGTCTTCACAGTCACGTAATTTTCTAAATCCCGACTATCACTACTTGCGATAAACCCAAGTCCAAACTGACACTTGACAAAATTATTCTAAATAACAACAGATGAGGAATGTTCACCCTGAACAGTCAGAGTTAGCGTCCGATTCATTATGAAATTATTATAATTCCAGACTGGATTTACTTGCAGGAACACAAGTTCAATCGACCCACGGCACAATTATTCTAAGTTCGTGTGACTACTGACGTGAATATAACCAAACATAGAAAATAAAGATTTAAATGTTGTTTATGATGTGTGCTTAAGTTATCCACCACACACTGCAATGCTCTTTGTGAAGCTGCCTTGTGTGATTAATTGTGCTAACTTTAATTGAACATTTGATTCAACTGTCTGTTACAGAACATGCTCCAAAGAGCCATTTAAGCCTCAGATATGCATATAAAATATTGTCAAATATCAAATATTGCAATTTGATACTAATTACTAAGTGAGTTACACAGCAGTTAATATGGAAGTTTTGGCCAGAAGCTAATTAGAAACCTCATGACCACATCAGATTCAAGTATACTTAATATTTAGATCTGTAACTGGTAGGAATATTTTTGTTAACATTGGAGCTGCTAATTAGCTAAATTCTTTAATGACTAACAATGTTCACAAGAATTTATATTTGCCTCATATTCTGTTCACATCGTATGCATTATTTCATCAAAGTCTGCAGTATAATAGACCAACAATGTTAAATATTTGCAACATTGTTTGCAATTAAAGATAAAATATGCAGTTCTTTATTACAAATGTAATTTTCAGTGCTAACAATCATTCTGAACTATGTTGCTAATATTAAATTAAAGGATACTTAATTTGTAACTCCAATTTATGTTAGGAAAACAGCGGAACTTATATTTTGCTTATAAATTAATCAAATGCAATTTGCTTTTTTAACTTCCATATACTATCTTGTTCCACGCTTCAAAATTTTTTATTTCACAAACTACTTACACATACAGTACTCATCAGGAAATAATGTACTTAAATTACGCTCCCCACAATTTATTTCTATGTACTGATTCCCTGTTGTAATTTTGTGAATTAGCATATTAAACAATACTATTGATTGTTACTAAAAGTATAAACAGACATACAACAGCATTGTCATTATGCAGATTGTAGCCAGTTTTCTAAGATTCAGGATGTAGTCAGTATGTAATGCCAGTTGTTCATCGTTGCACACCATCTATTCAGTGATAAACAATCCATTGCAACCCCTGCACTTTCACTGATCATTTCCACATTGTGGCAAGATTGCTATAATTTCTTACACAACATGTAAAGGACAACAGCAGCCAAGCAGATATGAAGATCTAAAAGTTGAGTGTTAAATTCCATCACTGAGTTTACAACACCCAAGAACTTTATTGACATATTCATTCTAATTAGTTCCAGTACAAATTTTCAGTACAGGCACATTGTGTTCCATAGCAGTGGGAGAACCTTTTTTGTTATTCATTTTTGGTGACACTACTCAATGAGATTTTAAAGTGAACATTACTATTTGGCAATTTTAAACAATTATATTTACTCACATTCCCAACAGAATGTTATATGCCTCTCACTGGATAATTATGTACACAAATAAACATGTAAGTAGTTCACTTGCTGCATCTCAACGAGTGCTTTCACATGATAGGTTGATCTTCACTGTGGCTTATTTAATGCAATTGTTATTAAGGTTAATATGATAATTCATTTCAAATCACCTCTTGGCTCAATAACTAATTAAATACATCATCTGCACAGTCAGTCTATGTATCAGAAGAATCATTTTGCTAAGCTCTCAAAGTTCGTGTATCATACTCTGCTGTCAGTTTTACAGTCTACTCACCATGAGCGCAAATGTGTACAATGCTGGCTAAACTCTGTGCTAACCATAACTTCTCTCACAGTCTCAGATTCAGACCCTTGCAACCTTGACAGTTCCACGAATGAAAGCCGCAGCCATCTCGCACTGAGAAGCTGCTGTGCTGAACTCGAGAAAAGCCACCTTGACTTTTTTTTGGCTCTCTTCTGACAGTGCCCAACACAGTGAGCTCTGAGCCCCCCTTATACTCTCCCCTATTATTCTGCAGAATTTCATATCTCAGTACACGCCTCCCACCAGAATCGAGGGACATCACAGGGCACTGTCTCTGGCCACAGAGGGCACCAGGATATTTAAGTTGTGGCCATAGAATATCACAGTAATTAGTTTTGGCCATGACAACTGAAACTACATGTCTCCCCATCCAGATCAGTCAGAGTCACAAACACACTAGTGGCCAGCTCGCTTGTATCTATTTATTTATTTATTTATTGTCCCCTGAATCAATACTGTACATGACATGCACATGGTGATGCACAAACATACATTTGATGTTGGACATTGTGATAATTTGCTGGCATGAAGTAATATGCCAAAAGTTTACACAAACATAAGCTTATATACATATTTTCTGAGAAGTTATGGACACACAAATTTATGGACACACAAATTACATACTCAGTTACACATTTGTATTTTAGTGCTATATTCCTCTAACACATATACACAACAGTACCTGGTTGGATATTCTTTCTGCACTTAATTTGCTTAGTAGCAGATGATATAGATGCAAGATTTTTGCACATACTTGCATTAATGTTTTACTCTTTACAAAATTCTTTGCTCCAGTTTGTTTCATTTTTCTTTTCACCCATGTGGAGCAGAAATTCACTTGCACTGTAGAAACAATGATCAAGTAGGAATTATTTTAATTTTTTATTAAATACAGTCAGTGACTTACTGTTTTTTTTATTTCTGATGGCAGGCTATTGTATATTTTAATGCCTTTGTTGAAGGGAGAGTTTTTAAAGGCAGAGGTGTGCATTTCTTTAATATGGAGTTCCATTTTCTGTCTAGTGCCATAGGCATGGGCATTTACATTTTTATTAAATTTTGTAATATTACTTTTTACCAAGTTGAATAGTTCTAGTATATAAAGGCTGCCAAGGGGTAGGATGAGCAACTTTTGGAAGAGAGGTCTGCAGCTATCAGTCAGCTTTGCCTTGTTCATTATTCTTATAGCTCTCTTTTGGGTGAGGAGGACGTTTGGGCTAAGTGTAGAGTCTCCCCAGAATATAATACCATACTGCATCACACTGTGGAATTGTGCATAGTAGGCTGTGTAAACAGCTTCTGGGCCTGTGCAGTATGCAAGGATTCGTAGGGCATAGCACACTTGGTTTACCTTACTATTCGTTTTATTAATGTGTGCTTGCCATTTTAGATTATCCTGAATCCATAGGCCTAGAAATCTTGTTTCTGTATTTGGGGATATTTGGGAACCGTGTAATTTCATATCAGGCATAATTTTATTTGATCTTAGGTGGAAGTTTAGGTAAGTGGTTTTCTTTGTATTAACTATGAGCTTGTTTTTCTCAAGCCAATCACCAAGTTCGTCTGTATTTCCATTTATGGCCTCTTGGAGTTCATGTTCATTTTTGCTTGTTATGAGGATACTGGTATCATCTGCGAAGAGTGTACTGGTGCTGGCATTGATGTTTGACCGTAGGTCGTTTATGTACACAAGGAAGAGCACTGGTCCAAGTATTGAGCCTTGAGGCACACCTGGTATAATATTGCAATAGTCAGAGTAGTATGTTTCAATATGTCCTTGGTTGTTATGTTTTATTGACACTTTTAGTTTCCTATTTTTCAGGTATGAGCTGAGCCAGTTTAGTGGGGTGCCTCTGATGCCATATGGCTTCAGTTTGTTGAGAAGAATCTTGTGGTCTATGACATCAAATGCCTTGGACAGATCTAGGAAGAGCCCAACTGCTTATTGTTTTTTGTCTAGAGCAGTGTAAATACTCATATGTGGCAGTTGTCGTGGATTTGTTTTTTCTGAAACTGTGCTGGGCATCAGATAGTATCTGGTTCCTATCAAGAAAATTTATTAGTCTTTGGTGAACTAGTCTCTCCAAAAGTTTACCACACAGGTAACAGCAATATGGGTCTGTAATTTTCTGCGATGAGTTTTTCACCTTTCTTAAAGACTGGGATGACTTTAGCCACTTTCAAGCATTTTGGAAATGTACCTGCCTTCAATGATGAGTTGTACTAACTCATCTCCACCATCGGTGTGGCATCCTTGATATCTGTGATACTGTCGGGAGCCACAGTAGCAATTAAAGGCCTTCACAGAACAGAAGTGAATGCTAATGGAGATATAACCCTGTCTACCACCCACACCATCTTTTGCTCCCAGCCCACTAAATGCAGTCCCTAGCTGTCCCTCACACCCTACAGTCCATCTGGCCTCACCATATGTAGTTACATGAGACACTGACATCCCAGAGGCAATGGATGAGACACTATGTATGAATCTACGGGAGAGTAATTTAGTATTGTGTGAGTATGACACTGTCTCTGATAATGAGGCAGAGACATCAGCAATGTCAGAATTGACATCTCTCTCTTCCTGAAAATTGGCACTGGGGATTTTGGCTTGTGACAACTTTGGCTTGATCTTGGTTTTCAATTAATTTCATAAATCTCTATGCCAGTTCGATTACTGTCAGTTTTTTTTTTTTTTTTTTTAGGTTTCTACTGTAGTCCCATTACACAAATGTTGACTTTCACTTTCCCTCTATTACCAATGGCAACCACTGCACAGCCTTGCTGGTGTACTAGTGACCAAACTCTAGTGATATTATTGTGCTCAGCAATATACTGTCATTGTGTAACAATGCCTGCAATTACACATTACATCATTCAATGTGTTTGATGTATCCTATACCATTATGTTAAATGGCCAAAGGACAAATAAATAAATAAAATATTAGCTCATTGTAAACTTTGAAGACAGAGAGGGCTGAACACTGTTACTACATGCCTCTGTTGGTAGGTGTAATATTTGAAGTTTCTCCTCAACATCTTTACTCGGCTGCACTTCTTCAGACTCGCTGCTCATGCTGGCTGTTGTACAATCTGAAATTATAAAAAATTTGTCACGTGCTATGCAAAGTAGGACTTCAAGAAAAAAGATTACAATCAATACCACATTTGTTGGTACCTCATTGTAACTCTTACGTTCACGTATGAATTGTAAGTTATTCTCTTGTATGTGCATATTCATTAAAATAAAGAACAAATGTAAATTTTTTTATATAGCTTCAATACTATGAAATTAAAACTAATTTGTGGAAAAAGTAATTTGTATTTAATTTAGTTACTGTTGTGAGAAAGGACTAAGTTTGCGGTAATTGCAGGCTCTCAGATTTATAAGCACTCAGAACTTACTATGATCATAGTTCAGGCAAAAATCAGCACCATAATTTCCTAGCAGATTAAAACTGAGCACCAGATGAGAATTCGAACCTTATGTGTTGAAAATGCAAGGTTCTAGATTAAAGACTTGGCCTGATACACAGTTTCAATCTGCCAAGAAGTTGCATAACAGCACACGCATGACTGCAGATGTCATTCTGGAAAGCTTTATGTGTCTTGTATACCACACTAGTGCACAATAGCTGCAGATTTTTTGAGACATTGGTTTTCTGACCATGTGACAGAATACTGGAAATAATAGACTGAGGGAACATGGGCAAACTCTTTAGGATCATAGGCCGTGACCACCTACTTCTGCTTCTACATCTTGCTACATGATGTTTGGCTGAATAAACAATGATGTTGACCTTAGAAATCCAACTGCTGTTAGTATGAGGCATGTCTGGAAAGTAAGTACCATTTCATTATACTGCCACTGTAGCAGTAGTGTTGCTGTTCCACACATTTCCACTCATCTCTCTGGTTCACTGTCTTTCTACTGATGCCATTACAGCCAGATTGTGTTGTGTTTACATGCATTAGCAATTGTTCAAAATGTTAAGACAATCTCTGACCACGCCGACTGTGAAGCACATTCTGTAATACGGTTTTTGAATGCAAAATGTCAAGCTAGCTGACATTCATCATCAACTTTTAGAGATTTATGGTGAAAATGTATTGACACTCGAATGGTGAGAAAGTGGGTGACAAAATTCAATTACAGACAAATCAATGTTCGTGACAAAGCATGGAGTGGATGCCCTTCTGTCTTCAATGACAATTTGATTAAGAAAGTGAATGAGAAAATTTGTGAAAACTGTTGGTTCACAACAAGAATGCTTTCGGATAAGTTTCCATAAATTTCAAAAGCTGTTTTGCACGAGACTGTCACAGATCACTTATATTTTCGCAAATTATGTTCCCCTTGCATTTCAAAAATAGAAGTCCACAAAATGAAGTAACCTGGCAGTACTTTGACATTTATTACCTGATACAATGATGAAGGAGATTAAACAGATCTGTGAGTGGTGATGAAACCTCAGTTTACCACGTCAATCCACACTCAAAACAACAGTCAATAGGATGGAGGTACTCACAATTCCCCAAAAAACAAAAATGCAAAACAATATTGTCAGCACAAAAAAATCATGTGAAATGTGTTCTGGGACAGACAGAGCATTCTGCTTGTTGAGCTCCTGCCCAGAGATGAAATCGTAAATGTGTATAATACTTTGAAGCAAACGAGATCTGTTCAAAAAATTCCGGAACTTTGTCCACAAAATTTTTTTATGCTTACCTTTTACTTATTGCTCCTTCAAAATACTCTCCTCCACAATTGATACACTGCTCCCACTGTCGTTTCCAGTTCTGGAAGCAGTCTTGTTACATCTCTTGCTGGATCACACGAAGTGTTCGTTGGGAAATTTCTTTTATCTCATCCATCGTTGCAAATCTTCATCCTTTCAACAGGGTTTTCAACTTTGGAAATAAAAAAAGTCTTCGGGGTCAGGTCTTGAGGGTATGGAGGATGAGGCAGCACAGTGATTTCATTTCTTGTGCAATAGTCACGCACCAACAAGGATGAATGTGCCCACGCGTTACCATGATGCAAGAGCCATGAATTGCCTTGCCACATTTTGTGCCGTTTCCTTCTCACATTTTCTCGCAGACATCGCAACATATCCATATGGTACCATTGATGAATGGTTTGTCCCTGTGGCATGAATTCATGATGAACAAATCCTTCAAAATCAAAGAAAACTATTAGCATGGCTTTGACATTTGACCTGATCTGATGAGCTTTTTTTGGTTTTGGAGAACCTTTGCTGGCCCACTGTGAACAATGAACCTTGGTCTCAACATCATCATAACCACAGACCCAAGTCTCATCACTAGTTATGACTCTCTTAAGGAACATCTCGTTCTCATTTGCTTGATCCAAAGGCTCTTCAGAGAGTGCGAGGAGAAGGTCTTTCGAGTCTTGACTCATGGGACGAACTTGGCAGCAACATGGTACATTCTGAGATGCTGTGTCAGGATTTCATGATATGATCCAACTGAAATGTTACATTCTTCTGTAGTTTCTTGGACAGTCAGTCTTCAATTGGTATGCACAATTTCGTTGATGTACCTGACATGAGCGTTGTCGATAGACATCAAAGGGCGTCCTGAACGAGGGCTGTCTTTAACTTCCGTGCGGCCATTTTTAAACCATGTGAACAATTCATAACATCGAGTATGGCTTAAGCACTCATCACCATAGCCTTCCTGTATCATTTGGTGTGTCTCTGTAAAGGTTTTCTTGGGTTTCATAAAATTTTAATGCAGACGCATTGCTCCTCTAACTCTGCCATCTCAGAATTCACAAACTGTGTGACACAATGTTCTGCTCAATACGGCACTGAACAACAACTAACAGACATTCAAGAATGAAACTTCCAGCAGTTATACATTATACACAGGCATGATCAGGAAAGACAACCGCATTTCGCTCCAACACACCATTGGCTCAATATTACGAATGTTCTGCAATTTTTTTGAACACACCTCGTAGAAAAAACTTCAGTGTGCACTTCGAAACAATGCTCATTCAAGATACAGTGTCACTTCATCAGAAGGCCCAATTACCTGCCGTACATTCGTAATCTCACACATTCTGACTACCACTTGTTATTGAATTTGAAGCATGTTTTTGGAGGAAGGTGCTTTGACAGTGATGATGATGCAAAAAACAGTGTGCAGTAGTGGCTGTCTTCACAGGAGGCATCTTTCTATGAAGAGGGCACAGAACTGTTGGTCACCTCAATATGACAAATGTCTGAATACTGGTGGCAGCAACGTAGAAAAAAAGTTTAAGAAATGTTCTTTCTTATAAAAACAAATTTTGGTTGAAAAAAATGTTTTTAGGAGTCTTTTCCAGAACAGTACTTACTTTCCTGATATGCCCCAGAATTATTATTTGAGATCAATAAATCGCAGAATTTTGCAGTCCAAAGAGTGGAGTTGAAAGAATATTCAAATTAACACCAAATTGGGTGTAGTAGTATTAGTACAAGTGCATAAAAAGAAGAGACCTATTTAAACATACATCTGCTTGTGTGTTTCATTATCTAGAGCAGAGAGGGAATTCAGGTATAGGCTCTGTTGTAAAATGAAAATTAACAACAATATCGGAGATACTGGAGGAATTTACACACACACACACACACACACACACACACACACACACACACACACACAGAGAGAGAGAGAGAGAGAGAGAGAGAGAGAGAGAGAGTTTTAAACTCTTTTATATGTCAATGAAATGGGTGATTTGGCAACTATGGAAATGACACATTATGTTAGGAATCAAAACAGCAGTGGTGCCACATGGACAATGAACCTTTGCCATTGACCCTGATATAGATGTTCAGTCAAGATAGCTTTGTGGACTGGTGAAAAACGTGCTTTTTCTGTGAAAACAACTACTATCTAGCCATGCAACTTGTATTTCATGCTCATTACAGCCACATACATCGTACCCCAACCCATCAAATGTGGGTACCGAACTTTGAGGAAATGGGTGATATGGTGCGAAAGAGGGGTGGAAGTGCAAAATGCGTGTGCTCTCCAGAGAACATTGCAAGAGTGGAAGAAGCCTTCAGCTGAAATCCCACGTGTTCTGCATGCATGCATATGCTGCAACTTGACAAATCGGATTGCAGTTTGTGGCAAATATTGGCCAAGGAACAGCAATACTACCCATACAAAATTCAGATAGTGGAATAAGTGAACACAGATAAACTCCCAAAGAGGCTATGCTTTTGCCAGGAAATGTTTGAAGTCATGAATGACAACCCAGGCCCGTGCATTAATCTTGTCATGAGTGATGAGGCCAATTTTTGTGTGTCAGACTTTATTAACAAGCAAAACTTGAGGTACTGGTCACCTGAAAATCCTGACATGCTTCAAGAAACACCACTTCACAGTCAGAAAGTGGCAGTGTGGTGTGGCTTATCATCACTTGGAATCACAGGGCCTTATTTATTTGAAGATGATCATGGCACTCTGTTACTGTGAATAAAGAATGTTATGTTTGCATGTTGAAACATTTCCTAGTGTAACAGCATGCTGATCTTCCTGCAACTGCAAATATATTCTTCCAAGAAGATGGGGTCACATTCCATTACTCAAAACATTCCATTAACACATTACAGAACATCTTTCTTTGCCACCTCATCTCGAACAATGGGGACACTTCCTGACTTCCAAGATACCTGACTTTTCAGCATGTGATTTCTTCCTTTGGGGTCATTTCAAATCTCAGATCTTCCAGTGTGAGCCACCACACATACCATCCAGGAAGGATCAAATTCAGGAGGAAGTTAATCGAATTACACTGCCAGTCCTCCGAGATTTGATGTCTAACTTCTGTAGAAGACCTGAAATGTGTGTGAAGGAAAATGTTGGCCACCCATATGATGTCAGTTTCAAGTGACAGGCATTTTAAATTGTAAGCATTGTAAAGTCACGCTGTATTTCTTTCATATCATGTGAATAAATTTTTATTGCTGGTGGAGGTTTCAAAGTCATTTCTTTCACTGCCACAGCTGTTAGAAGTGAATATTAAATAAAAGTGTGTGGTAAAAACCTAGAAAGTAACAAAACTCATCAAGTAGGTAGCCAGTAACATAGAGATAAATCTCCTGTTTCAAATTGCCTTGTAGGAATCTTGTAATAACATATAAGTAACCAATGTCAATATCCTATTCATTAGCTGAACCAAAAAGATACCTAATGAATTGTAACGGCTTACTGGGGTTTATGTCTTGTCTTAGCCTAAACCTTCTGTTTGTGTGTATCTTTTACTATTAGCTATGTACTGTATCTAAAAATACATCCTTGGAGATCCTTTTTAGTTTTGAAAATCCATTTGGTATCTACCAGACTTTTATGTGAGTGTAAAATGCCTTTTTCTTGTCAGATTCAGCATGTGACTGTAACTCTTCTTTCATTGCCTGAAGGCATTTGTGCAATTCTTGACTTTGTGAAGGTTCTTCTAATGATAACTGATCTGAATTTTGTGTGTCTGCAGGGTAATAGGACATGTAATCATTCACCATTACTAGTTTCAGAATTCTCAATGATCTGATCATTTGATTTTTATCTGGTATGAACCATGGACCTTGCCGTTGGTGGGGAGGCTTGCGTGCCTCAGCGATACAGATGGCCGTGCCATAGGTGCAACCACAACGGAGGGGTATCTGTTGAGAGGCCAGACAAACGTGTGGTTCCTGAAGAGGGGCAGCAGCCTTTTCAGTAGTTGCAGGGGCAACTGTCTGAATAATTGACTGATCTGGCCTTGTAACATTAACCAAAACGGCCTTGCTGTGCTGGTACTGCGAACGGCTGAAAGCAAGGGGAAATTACAGCCATAATTTTTCCCGAGGACATGCAGCTTTACTGTATGATTAAATGATGATGGTGTCCTCTTGGGTAAAATATTCCTGAGGTCAAATAGTCCCCCATTCGGATCTCCGGGCGGGAACTACTCAAGAGGACGTCGTTATCAGGAGAAAGAAAACTGGCATTCTACGGATCGGAGTGTGGAATGTCAGAGCCCTTAATCGGGCAGGTAGGTTAGAAAATTTAAAAAGGGAAATGGATAGGTTAAAGTTAGATATACTGGGAATTAGTGAAGTTCGGTGGCAGGATGAACAAGACTTTTGGTCAGGTGATTACAGGGTTATAAATACAAAATCAAATAGGGGTAATGCAGGAGTAGGTTTAATAATGAATAAAAAAATAGGAGTGCGGGTTAGCTACTCCAAACAGCATAGTGAACGCATTATTGTGGCCAAGATAGACACAAAGCCCATGCCTACTACAGTAGTACAAGTTTATATGCCAACTAGCTCTGCAGATGATGAAGAAATTGATGAAATGTATGACGAGATAAAAGAAATTATTCAGGTAGTGAAGGGAGACAAAAATTTAATAGTCATGGGTGATTGGAATTCGTCAGTAGGAAAAGGGAGAGAAGGAAACATAGTAGGTGAATATGGATTGGGGGGAAGAAATGAAAGAGGAAGCCGCCTTGCAGAATTTTGCACAGAGCATAACTTAATCATAGCTAACACTTGGTTCAAGAATCATAAAAGAAGGTTGTATACCTGGAAGAATCCTGGAGATACTAAAAGGTATCAGATAGATTATATAATGGTAAGACAGAGATTTAGGAACCAGGTTTTAAATTGTAAGACATTTCCAGGGGCAGATGTGGATTCTGACCACAATCTATTGGTTATGAACTGCAGATTGAAACTGAAGAAACTGCAAAAAGGTGGGAATTTAAGGAGATGGGACCTGGATAAACTGAAAGAACCAGAGGTTGTAGAGAGTTTCAGGGAGAGCATAAGGGAACAATTGACAGGAATGGGGGAAAGAAATACAGTAGAAGAAGAATGGGTAGCTCTGAGGGATGAAGTAGTGAAGGCAGCAGAGGATCAAGTAGGTAAAAAGACGAGGGCTAATAGAAATCCTTGGGTAACAGAAGAAATATTGAATTTAATTGATGAAAGGAGAAAATATAAAAATGCAGTAAATGAAGCAGGCAAAAAGGAATACAAACGTCTCAAAAATGAGATCGACAGGAAGTGCAAAATGGCTAAGCAGGGATGGCTAGAGGACAAATGTAAGGATGTACAGGCTTGTCTCACTAGGGGTAAGATAGATACTGCCTACAGGAAAATTAAAGAGGCCTTTGGAGAGAAGAGAACCACTTGTATGAATATCAAGAGCTCAGATGGCAACCCAGTTCTAAGCAAAGAAGGGAAGGCAGAAAGGTGGAAGGAGTATATAGAGGGTTTATACAAGGGCGATGTACTTGAGGACAATATTATGGAAATGGAAGAGGATGTAGATGAAGATGAAATGGGAGATAAGATACTGCGTGAAGAGTTTGACAGAGCACTGAAAGACCTGAGTCGAAACAAGGCCCCGGGAGTAGACAACATTCCATTAGAACTACTGATGGCCTTGGGAGAGCCAGTCACGACAAACCTCTACCATCTGGTGAGCAAGATGTATGAGACAGGCGAAATACCCACAGACTTCAAGAAGAATATAATAATTCCAATCCCAAAGAAAGCATGTGTTGACAGATGTGAAAATTACCGAACTATCAGTTTAATAAGTCACAGTTGCAAAATACTAACACAAATTCTTTACAGACGAATGGAAAAACTGGTAGAAGCGGACCTCGAGGAAGATCAGTTTGGATTCCGTAGAAATGTTGGAACACGTGAGGCAATACTAACCTTACGACTTATCTTAGAAGAAAGATTAAGAAAAGGCAAACCTACGTTTCTAGCATTTGTAGACTTAGAGAAAGCTTTTGACAACGTTAACTGGAATACTCTCTTTCCAATTCTGAAGGTGGCAGGGGTAAAATACAGGGAGCAAAAGGCTATTTACAATTTGTACAGAAACTAGATGGCAGTTATAAGAGTCGAGGGGCATGAAAGGGAAGCAGTGGTTGGGAAGGGAGTGAGACAGGGTTGTAGCCTCTCCCCGATGTTATTCAATCTGTATATTGAGCAAGCAGTAAAGGAAACAAAAGAAAAATTCGGAGTAGGTATTAAAATTCATGGAGAAGAAATAAAAACTTTGAGGTTCGCCGATGACATTGTAATTCTGTCAGAGACAGCAAAGGACTTGGAAGAGCAGTTGAACGGAATGGACAGTGTCTTGAAAGCAGGATATAAGATGAACGTCAACAAAAGCAAAACGAGGATAATGGAATGTAGTCAAATTAAATCGGGTGATGCTGAGGGGATTAGATTAGGAAATGAGACACTTAAAGTAGTAAAGGAGTTTAGCTATTTAGGGAGCAAAATAACTGAGGATGGTCGAAGTAGAGAGGATATAAAATGTAGACTGGCAATAGCAAGGAAATCGTTTCTGAAGAAGAGAAATTTGTTAACATCGAGTATAGATTTAAGTGTCAGGAAGTCGTTTCTGAAAGTATTTGTATGGAGTGTAGCCATGTATGGAAGTGAAACATGGACGATAACCAGTTTGGACAAGAAGAGAATAGAAGCTTTCGAAATGTGGTGCTACAGAAGAATGCTGAAGATAAGGTGGGTGGATCACGTAACTAATGAGGAGGTATTGAATATGATTGGGGAGAAGAGAAGTTTGTGGCACAACTTGACCAGAAGAAGGGATCGGTTGGTAGGACATGTTCTGAGGCATCAAGGGATCACCAATTTAGTATTGGAGGGCAGCGTGGAGGGTAAAAATCGTAGAGGGAGACCAAGAGATGAATACACTAAGCAGATTCAGAAGGATGTAGGTTGCAGTAGGTACTGGGAGATGAAAAAGCTTGCACAGGATAGAGTAGCATGGAGAGCTGCATCAAACCAGTCTCAGGACTGAAGACCACAACAACAACAACAACAACAACAACTGGTAAAATATGTCTCGAGCTGTCACTATTCTCATTAACAACAGGCTGAGATGAAACTATTTCTGAATCATTTTGCTAAGTTCTGTATGCTTCTCCTCACATGAATGTAATAAATATCTTTCTGGTTACTGAAACTTTTTGGGCACTGTCATATCATCACTCTTATCAACAGTATTTTCTTTAAATATCACATATATTGCCTTTATTAATTTTTGTAGATTGGGTTGAAACTGATGCTATGCCTTGTTGTGTTCACAGTATCCTACCAGTATGCATTCAATGCTCTTCTTTTCACATTTAAGCCTGCTTGCTTTAGGTAAAAGAATGAAGGCCTTCCTGCCAAATATTTTTAATTATTGAGGTTTTTCTTTTTTTAATGGCTCTTCTGGTGATCTATTAATAAGATAAGAGGCAGCAGAGACTGCTTCCTCCCAATATGTTTTAAGTAATTCTGCTTTAAATACCTTTTTCTGGCAATGTATACCTTCCGGCTACTTTCTACATCTACATCTACACAGATACTTTGCAAGCCACCCCATACCACTTCTAGTCCACTCGCAAATAGAGCGAGGGAAAAACGACTGTCTATATGCCTCAGCATGAGCCCTAATTTCTCTTATCTTAACATCGTGGTCCTTATGTGCAGTGTATGTTGGCTGCAGTTGAATCGTTCAACAGTCAGCTTCAAATACCAGTTCTCTACATTTTCTCAATATTGTTGTTCGAAAAGGATGTCACCTTCCCTCCAGAGATTCCCATTTGAGTTTTCAAAGCATCTCCATAACACTTACGTGTTGTTTGAAGTTACTGGTAATGCATGTAGTAGCCTGCCTCTGAATTGCTTCAATGCCTTCCTTCAATTCAACCTGGTACTCATCCCAAACACTTGAACAGTACTCCAGAATAAGCCACACCAGCATCCTATATGCAATCTCCTTTACAGGTGAACCACTCTTTCCTAAAATTCTCCAAATAAACCAAAGTTGACCATTCACCTTCCCTACCACAGTTCTCACATGCTCGTTCCAACTTGTATCGCTTTGCAGCATTATGCTCAGTTATTTAGACAAACTGACTGTGACAAGCAGAACACTAGCATTACTGTATCCGAACACTACAGGTTTGTTCTTCCAACTCATCCTCATTAACCTAACTTTGTTTTGTTCTGGTGAGTAAGATACTGGTGTTTGATGAATTATTTCTTTCTCCTTCAAGAAGTTTGCTAGTTCTTCATTCACATATTCCTTTCAGTTGTCAGTGCACATGAGAAGAATTTCACTATGTCTGTTTTTCCATTTGCTTCTTGGAATCTCTGAACTTCCAGTACTTGGTTTTTATCAATTAGTGTGTACAAAAATATCTTTCTTGAACAGTCATCTATTAGTGTCAGGAATAACTAGCATTTAATGTCCCCACCAGTGAATGATATTGACATAGGCTCAGAGTCATAATCACTCAGGAGTAAAGTGCTTCACCAGGGGCATGAAAAGTGTCTCGTGTGGGCTCAGCCACTCGCAGTGACGAGCTATGCAAGCTACCATGGCTCAGTCTTCAATAGTACACTGTATGAGCTCCTTTGAATGAAGCCTAGCTGCTATCTGGAAACAGAATGGTTGTGAACTTGAATATTCTGGTTATCATTTTTGAAATTCCTTATGTCTTCCCCTCAAGACGAACATGGCTATGTTTATGGATTGTGCATTTGTATCAGGCACACACAAAAACTGGTGATGAATTCTTGCCAGTCGTATTTATAGTGACACATTTGTAGCTAGTGCTAGTGTTATGGTCGTAAGTTTCTGAAACTTTGGCAGCAGCAGATGTCATTGCAACAGCGACAGTTTGCATTACAAGAAGAATGGCAATGGCGACATTTGTAATGCAACAGAAGCAGTGCCAGGAGCTAAGGCCGGTATTACACTATCAAATTTCTTTGTCAAAGATGTGATCAAATATTCCGTCAAATATATTTGACAAAGATCTTTGACGTAGCGCTAGAAGGGGTATTACACTGTCATCATATTTTTCGTCTAAGTTCAAGATGGTTGACAACAACAACTTGTTATTAAACGCAGCAGTTGCATGTACCACAATTGCACTGTGTGCACATGCGGAAGAGAAGTGGGGGGAAGAAAAGGAAATGTACCTGGGTGAAGCCGTGGGTTTTACGACGACATGATAAAAGCATTCAAAAAAACTTTTTACGTGAGCTTATAGTGGAGGACGTCAAGTCATACATTAATTACTTGAGAATGGATGAGCATACATTTCTGTATGTGCTCAGTGAAGTGTATCCTCATATCAGAAAGCACAATATTCACTTAAGAACTGCTACATCTGCAGAAGAAAGACTCACTGTAACATTCCGATTCCTTGCTACAGGAGAGGGTTAGATTAGGTTAGGTTAGGTTAGGTTAGGTTAGGTTAGGTTGGGTCAGGTCAGCTCAGGTCTCCAATCTTCTTAATCTATTTTTGTATTCAGGGTGCCTCACATTGTAAAGCACCTCATCAGCTTCATACATCTCTATTAATTTTGTAGTTGTCGGTACACATCAATTGTATTTACCGGCAGTGTTTATAAAAACACTACATACTACAGAACACTGCAGCGATGCTAGCGCTCCATGTTGTAGCATGTCACATTAACACTACACACTACAGAAAACTGCAGCGATGCTAGCGCTCCATGTTGTAACATGTCACATTGCAGTGAACAGAAGACAAGCGATTTCTTTGATCAAATCTACAGCGAGGCCCTAGATTTGATCAAATATTGGACACATTTGACAAAGTTCCCTCTTACACCATCAAATATCTTTGACAAAGATATTTGACAAAGAAATTTGATAGTGTAATACCGGTATAGGGCAGCAATAGCAAGAACAGACTGCTATTCACTGGCAGCTCTTTTCAGCAGCAACCACAACATCACTTGGTCGCCACAACTACATCCCCATCACCATTCACTGCTGTCAATAAGTCACTGGAAAATTGGAAAGTCTACCTCAGCATTTTGAACTATACTGTTTTGTTTATGGCATTTCTGGTAGGCAACAAAATGCTTTGCTCTTGTCTCCTGGTAGTCATTTATACAAAGTGGTGAAGAAATTGTAACCACTCTTGGACCCTAGTGAACTGTCTTTCAATGATCTCTTGTGCTTTGTTAAGTGAATACTATGGTCAGCAGTCATATCTTATTGCATCTACGCACTAGTTTCATGTCATAAGCAACACAGACAGTAATAAGCACCAAGGGCTGTCAACATGGAGGCAAGCGTAGTTTCATGTGTCAGAACTGTTAAATTTCATAAGCGGAATCATGGATTCGAGATGTGATTGTGTGCCTTGCACCCAACAGGAAGCCCACAGCTAAAAGCTGGATAAGTCCGATCCTAGTCTTAGGGAAGTACTTAAAAGTCTTTTGATGTTACTTCAGCAGCTCAGCATAGTTTTATAAATGAAATTCACATTCTCCAAGTGGTTAATTGCCATCGCAAGCAGTGGTCAACAGTTGATTCTGACTCATCATTCTCTAATCCTGCCTCTGAGTTCATGGGCATTCAGATCACCGGCATTTCATGTGAGACTTAAGTAAACTTATCATTCTACTACCCCTCAGTGTCAGATGACCCTTTTTTAATTGAGCAGACCAGAAATGACTTCCCTCCACAGCATTGTGAAATATGCCATGCACGTGGAAGAAACTCCAGTCATGTTCTGCCTTCAGCAGCAGGCTTACCAGAAGGGGATGTCTGCATTGTGCAGTGGTCTGCTTGTCCTGAGGCCTGTGTGTTCATGTTGTCATTGCATGTCAACATGCAGCCTGCTGAGTGTGTGCTCTGCTGCAGAGTGAGGGCATCACTGCAATCCACAGAGTCACAGTTGCAGAGCAGCTGGTTTCCATGTCACCAAGAAAGCTCACTTGGGACTTGACGCTGTTTGGCCAGTCCGTTGAATTCCAGTTGGACACTGGTGTTCCCACATCTTTAATCAGAGAGGACACATATCACGAGCTCAGTTTGACTCTGCTGCTACAAGCCCAGCACCAGGTTCTGTTTACTGTTGCAGAGATATTCCTCTCCTTAGAGAACTGTCACTGGCAACCAGTCACAAAACAACTGGATACTTCCTAACCTTCTTAGTCATGTGACCATTTTAGAGATAGATGCCTTTATCAGTTTTGGTTTCAAAGTAGAGGACCAAATCAATTTATTGTCAGGCACAGTTGCTTTTTCTGATCTGGCACCCTGTGTACTTCATATTAAGGAAATTTTTAAACCAATGCTTGGGTGTGGACATAACTTTATGGGGCACATTACCTAGCAGCCATCTGGAGTGCCTAAATTTTGCTGAGCTCGCTCACTTCTGTTAGCGGATTGAAAGGCTGCTTGCGCGGAATTCGCACTGCTATAAGGCTAAGGCATTATTTCATCAGTTTTAACTGTGGGTGATTACCAGGGTGGTCATTAAAAACCAAACATTTCATTACATATTTGTTGTGATTTTAAAGCATCTATTAATTTCCAGTCCATCATACATCTCTATCCACTACCTCACCCAGACGAGTCACTGACTAAACAAACTGGGGACCACCATTATTTGAAGATAAATTCAAAGGATGCATATCTCCAGCTACCACTTGACAACATGTCAAGTCAATTGTTAGTTTTGAATAAGCCATTCATCTTATACAGGTAGAGTCACTTACCATTTGGGGTTATAATTCCACTCAATATTTTCCAAAAGTATTTAGAACAACTGATTTAAGGTATTCTGCATTGTGTTAATTATTTGGACAATATTATCATTACCATGTCAACCCAAGCAGATCATTGCAAGAATCTTGAATCCCTTTTTAAATCTTTTTGTTGTCAGAGAAGTGCAGTTTTTTGGGCACTGGCTTCAAATACCTAGGGCACATTCTCAGTCACAAAGCTACTGTACCTATGCGTGAGCACATAAACGTGTTCATAAACATTGGCCTCAATAACCTTAACCAGTTGCAGTTATTCCTGGGTAAAACACATACTATGCCAAGTTTATTCTCCAAGTGGTGCAGATCACAAACCATCTCAATCAGCAGAGCAAGAAGATCATCAAATTTGTGTAGTCAGCCACTAGTAAAAAACACTCATCACCGCTTTGCTATTATGTGTAATTGCATCAGCAGGGCTAAAGAAAATTATATGTTAATTAATGTTAACACTAATCATGTATACATATCCTGTAAACTAGCCCATGTCACATCATTCCAACAAAAGAATCATTCAAATGATTTATGAAACTAACTAACAGTCTCACAGTGACACTGTGTCTGATGCTATATATGCTGGACTTGTCGTTGACTCTGGCGACACGTGCATCCCAGTACTGCATTGCAGCAGTTTTGTACCACAGGTTAGCAGATGGTTTGGAGTGCCTAACTGCCTTTGCCTCCAAAACATTAAATGCCGCACAGCTCAACAGCTCTCAAATAGAGGCGGCGGCTTTGGCAGTGACTTATGAGTTCAACAACTCTCATCTGTATTTGCACAGCATCAATTTCGATCTGTTCACTGACCACAAACTCTCAGTTTCCTTGTTTGAGCATTGTTATAAGCTCCCAGATAACACACCAAAGCATCTGCAACATTGCATGTTGCTTTTAGGTGGGTAGCACTAAGAAATTGACTTGAGCCCCACTGCCCAGCACAGTAACACAGATGTCCTGTCACCTTTCCCTCTTGGCCCCAACATGGAACTGATCACCGGGAAACGATTTCTCTCGCCCTGAATCAACACTTACAAACGTGCCTGGACGAATACTTGCTGATGTCAAGCCAAGTAGCCTCGGCATCATGCTGTGACCCAATCCTGAGAAAGACTTTGTCAGCAGTCCAGACAGTCTAGCCACAAAATGTTTCCCACCAGGTATTTTGAAATTATTTTTCGCTGCACTAACAGTTCAATGCCATGAGCATGTCTTAACATTGGTCTGACTGATGGGCCATCATTCTACCCTCACATCCTTCACTTCCTTACACCATGGTATTGGACAATGGGCCCCCATTTACGTCAATTGAATTCCAGGCATTCTGTCACCACAATGACATCAAACATCTGGCCATGGACTCCTTTCATGTCACCGCCAACAAGGGTGCTGAGGAGGTGTGCACATTCAAGATCCAGAAGCAGAAGGCCTTGCAGATGTCATCGACCTAGGACACTTCACATAGCTTCCTTGCTAAGTATGGATACACCCCCATCAGTGGGGTCAGTGTGGCCACAATCCTGCATGGCAGCCAGCATCACACCCCGTCCTGGACCAGACACCACAATAACCACCAGCTGGTTGTCTCAACCTCTTCCCATGCCTTTGTACGACCTCCACTCCCACTAGCCAATGTGTGGATAAGCGTATCTCTCAACTCAGAATATTGGAAATGTAACCTTCCATGTACATAACACATCAAGAATTTGTAGTTAGCACATATTAAATTCGATTGGTCATACTTTTGTGTAAAGCTTCCTTTCTGTCAAAGTCCCTATGGAAATGGAATTACTCCCTCAGTCCCCACCTTTCCTCAGCCCAGTGGCACCAGAGCAGTCTATTGCCACAGGTGCACCTCCTATGTCTCTGCCCCTGTCCCCACGGTCCTTTCCCGGGCCATGAGCCAATGATGCTAGATCTGCTGGCAGAGTTCTGCCACACCCCTCCACCCCTTTGCCACCAATAGCAAAGCATTGATGGGATATTTTTGGTCCTTTGTGTTGATTTGAGGGGAGAAGGATTTAATATCCATGCCAGCAGATGATATCAATAGCAAATCTGCTGCATTATAGCTCACAAGTGGAGCACACAAAAAAGAGGTAAGGAAACTGTGTCAAATGGGCTCAGCCACTCACAGTGACAGGCTAAGCAAACCATCGTGGCTCAGTCTCGAACAATACGCCACAAGAGGTCCTTCGAAACTCACCTAGCTGTTATTTGGAAACCATCCTGGCTGTGAATGTAGATCTTCTTGTCATTGTTACTGGTATTCCTTCTGTGTTCTGCTCACGATGAACATGGCTTTGTTTATGGATTGTATGTTCATATGAGGTGCTGACACAAAATAGTATCTCCAATAGATCTTGTCTCCACCAGTCTGCATATGTCAGGGTGTATTAACCGAAGGGTATGTTTTGCTCTCAACTCAGAATATTGGAAGTGTTACCTTATCTGTTTACCTTCTATGTACATAACACATGGAGAATCTGTAATTACCACATATTTAATTCAATTGGCCATACTTTCCTGTAAAGCTCCCATTCTGTCAAAGTCCTAACATTCTGTGCAACAAGTCCGTGTCATGTAATAGTGATCCAGACTTGGTTTTAACTAAATAATTATCTGGTTCATCCTATGCATACAAGCCTTTACCAAGCATTACTACTTTTCCATGTCATACATGTGATGGCCTCATTTGTCAAAAGTGATGGAAGGTCGCTTTTAAACTATCTTATTTAAAAAACAGTTAATTGGTACTTCACTGTGACATGTAAAGAACATATGTTACTTTAATTTTTCTTTTTTCTGCCAGCCAGTACATCAATACATGTGAGACCAATTCTTCAATGGGTATCTTTTACCACCACCACCTGCAAAGTAACACTGATCTACCTCAATTCATTTCACGCAGGAGTTTAGACAAGTGTGCTGATACACCAGTGTCAACATATCAATCATTGTTTATGACTTTATTTGCCACAGTGAAGAGTATCTTGTAATTATAATTTCCCTCCAGTGACTAGCCATCTTCCTTGGTTTCACTGAGTTCTAGAAATGTGACCATACTTACTACAGTTATAAGCATCTCAGTTCCTTGGAAAAACTGTGCAAAAAGTTTCTGTTGTCTTTCTTGTTGGCTTGCAGAGCTGAGACAGTATTCATAGAATGGCAGTACTTGTAATCTTTCACTTCCTGCCACAATTTAGTTTTAACAGAGTCTCCAGTTACTAGTATATTCTCTAGGCTCATTGCTGCTGGAATATTTAAATTAATATCAGCAGTTTTTCATTTATTTCTTGTTTTTATTGTTATCTGAGGTGGTTGTGTATTCATACATGTGTAGTCATTTAGTGCATGTACTGCTTTTCATTTAATAATATGTTAACCTATTATGAAGCCTTCATATTTACTACACTATAAACATTTAACAAAAGGGGAATGGGTCCAGGTATAAAAACAAAGTAATATAAATGTTAAAATACGAAGTTATGTGGGGAAATCTGGAGTTGGTTCACAAGTTATGTGTGTGCTGATTGTTTTTTATTTTAACCAACTCATCATTTGCACATTCAAATGGCTGTGTACTTCATTCAGACTTAAAAGTGAGAGTTACAGCCTCTTCTGGATTTCAAATAGTTGGAAAGTTGACTGGAATATGAAAATTATTCGAGATGGAAATTAACCTGGAGGCTTATTTAATCCACGACAAACTATGGGTCACTGCGGAAAACTCTCCTCCACATCCAACAAAACTTGTCAATACTTGGAAGAGAGATTCTCAGCTCACATGCAGGGTAGGCTTACTTAGAAAATTAATCACAACCAAATTAGGTAAATGCAAGTCAGTAGATGACCACTGTGACTGAATCATAACAACCAAGTTTAAGTTAAATGAAATTAAATCTGCAACGAGTGAAGAGTGGAATGGGAACCTTGCTCCTAACTGGATTGTCTGGCCATTATCAACCTGTGACTACAGAACTTGAAAACATTGATACTTGTCACCAAAGGTTCTATTTTATTAAAACTGTTAAATGATGTCAAATGGAAATGAAATATCAACCATATATCTAAACAAACAAGATCATACAGCACACATCATTAAATGCTACTTGCGTAACAGACCGAGTCACATTCCTAAATATTGTTCTAGTAAGGGGAATAAAGGAGACCGCTCCCTAAAACATAATGATTGGTAATGTAACTATAATACAGTCAGAACACAAGAAAGCCTTTCCTGCCTCAAATTCCGAACAGTCTACTGAAATGGAGATGTGATATTTAGATTCTTGTGCTTTGATGCACACCTCAAACAACAGAGGGAACCTTCATAGTGCCAAGCCATGTAATAACTTAGCTCAGACATATTCAAATGAACAGACACCACATTCATATAACAGCTTAGTGCTCAATGTAGGAGGTGATGGCTTAATATCAGAGATTTCTGGACATGTTAATCTGACTTCTTATACTAGTGATAAAACAGTATAAGTATCTGACATCATTCACATCTCAAACTCCGTCATGAATTTGCTCTCAGTAAAATTGTAAGTAAAGGGCCCTAAAACTCAACTAAGAATGATATCTATTGCATGAATAAAGTTGAAAAGAAAACATGTTACTGCACAAAGAGTTGTGGATTCCTATGACACTGCAGGTTAGGAAATACAAATCACAAAAGAATGCTGAAGTTGGTAAGGGTTTCATCTTTCATGGTACAAGTTTGTCTATTTTTTATGAAAAACTCCAAGGCGCGCACACACACATCTAAAAACTACAAATCATAGTCCAAAAGCGGACAGGCAGAAGTATCAAGATCTTGTGGTGTGACAACAGAAAGGAATCTGTCTCTGAAGGTATCATCCACCAGATTACACTGTGATACAGTCCACAGCAAAATGGTGTTGCCAAGAGAGCTAACTGAAATCTGGTTGAGAAAGTATTTACACAACACAGAAATTTTCTTTTTAAGATACATTTACAATATTTGCTGACAATCTGACATTTTTTTAAAGAAACTTGTATATTAAAATCACAATCCTGAAAAATATTTTAATAGTGACTCATTTAGTGGGCAAATTTTTAAAACAAAAACAACTTAGGTTTCTTTAAAATACAGCTAGAAAACTAAAAACATGCTGTTTCATGCATGTGTATAAAGGCAGTTGATTGTTAGAATCTCATTGCTCTGGGATAAAAGGTTTTACATAAAAGGTTCATTAGGTTAGGAAAAACAAAAGCTAGGGGGAATTTGGGTTTAAAGTTTTACTGTACTTACAGAGTCTTTAACGCATTAATACTATGCACTTATCATTTAAATTCACAACTTCCTTCATTGCATCTGTCATAGATTACGCTGCCAGTGATTTTTAAGCAGCATGCAGAATATAATTATATTTCTGAATTATTGTAGGAGAGGTTCTTAAGTTCATAACAGCAAATAAAATTTTCCCTACCATTACCCTTTTCCAATAGTATGTGCGCCATACACAAAACTACTATTGTTTTCACTATATTCACTTCATTTAAACTGACATTTGAGACCTCTAAATAAGGATCTGGTTCACAATACTTTCATATTCACACAATGAATACTTCAAACCATAACAATCACCAATAAAAAGAAATTTCATATTTTCATCATTTTCAAGGTATCGTCTGCTCCTATGCCATTAGACTTAGGATTAGAAAAGTTGGAAGCAAGTAGCATCGGTAATGATGTGCAACACAATTCGAAATATAATTTAAGAAACAATTTGAAATCCCTTGTTAGATATGAAAATTTGATCCCATCTCAATACATAGCTTGTAAATATTACAGTCTGTGGTTCTTTGGGATCATCAGTGAAATAGATACAACTGAATATGGTGTACAGTTCAATTTATGCATCCTTCAGAATCATTGTTATCATTCCTTCTGGCACTAATTCTTGTAAAGATGCTACTGTCAAACCTCCTAAAACATTAACTGGAAGATTATCAATTTTCAGCTGAGTATATGCACTCTATTCAGAAAAATGTTGCCATTTTAAATTACTTTAACAATGTGGGCAAGAAATTGAACAAATCAGAAGTTTTATTATTGTTTCAACATAATTTTTTGTAATTGCTGTTAACTATGCCACTTTGTTTTCCAAGTATAATGGCTTAAAATCTTAGTTTTGTCATAAACACATAGTCCAAGACTCATAACACTGCCTATTTGATCAGTTGTGAACCGTGTCTGTTGCCATTTCTTCCTTCATTTTTAACAAAGTGCTTTTTGTTAAGAAGACTATCAATAGTGGAATCATATAAAATAATAATTAAAATATTTTACAAATATCTGAATGATAGCAAATTTTGTTAGATGATCAAATGAAAATTGAAATAATATTACCACTGCAGCATGAAAAATATTACCACCAAGCAAAAAAAAGCTAATTCCATTTTTTTCCATTAGATAGCCCATTATTTGACAATATTATTATTATTATTTCAGAAAAAATTTTTTTGTGGATTATCCCTTTACCTTCAGCATAGTGATGAACTGTGTTTTTAAGAAATGGAACACCAAAATGTGAGTATTTCGGTGCATTTCTGAAGGGTATTAGGTAAATTTTGTATAAAATACTTATAATTTACATTATACAATCACCAAATTTTACACACATTGAGTGATTAACAAAAAAATGTAATTTCTTTCAATATGTTATCAAGTGGCATTATGCACCATTGCAGTGTTAAAAATGTCAAAGCTTCCAAACTTCAAAAAACTACAAAATGAAATCTCAGAGACAGAGAGAGAGAAAATGCTAAATTTTCACTCAAATAGTTATTTATCTATGTATGGTGAACAAATATGTTTCCTCAAACTCTGAGATGGGGAATGAGACAGCTTGGTTGACTTGAAGTAGAATGATCCTTAATTTTACAAAAACTCATATCATGCAGTTCTGGACAAATAAAAATGACTAAAAGGTACTAGATATATAGATAAACAGGCACACACAGGATGAGGCTCTATGTGAGAAGTTCTGAGGCATTCAGGTGGATAAAAACTCGGAGAGCACCAGCATTTGGATAAGTTAGTCAAGTAGCTCAATTCTAACTGCTTTACACTTAGAAAATTCTTTTATTTACGTCAATCTGTGGACAGGATTGTTGGCATACTTTCTCTCAGTACAGTCCTATGTTTAATCACCTGGTGCAATACAGCTAAGACCAAAAAAGCATTTATTCTACAGAAGCGAGCAATATGAATTTTAAAAAGTTGGTAATCAAACAGCTTGGAGCAGCCTCTTCATGAACTTTGGACATACATATGTATCAAAAAATTAACTCCCTAATGGTATTTGTGATTAATTTCGGACAAACTCAAACTCAGCAATTCACATCCACAATATTAGCAGTAAAAACAGTTTCCAAATACACCCCACCTAGAGTTCATAATGGAGTTTTGTATTCTGTTGATTGTTTTTTTATTATTATTGGCCCAGTTTTATTATACAGCTCTAATTGTACAAGTGATACTGGACAAAACCTTTAATATATTGCTGACAGACATAATGTAAAACACTATAAATCATTTAGTGTGGGTGAATAAATAATAAAAGCTTTATTCTGAAAAGATGTAAACATCATAAAACAATGACACCATAGTTACCAAGGCAACGACACATTAGTATTTGCTTTCTTATATGGGAAAAACACAATTGCTGTTTACACAGATAGCAGTCCAGGTAAGATCACTTGCTAGTGTGTGTGGTGGTAAAACAATATTATAAAGTCACAACAATATGGCTAACATGTGGCACAGCATGCAAATGTGCTACTTTGATCATGGCTCTAATTACAGGAAAGACAAAATATATAACCTGGACAAAGTACACAAATCATTGAGTGATTATCAAAAAATTACACCTAAGTTCAAACTTGATTCTTAAGTACTTACTGGGATTCATTTCTTAAACAGACAATCTACACTTCAGTCCTGTGCACCATTTACAAAACTGAGAATTACCCATCATTCATTCATTATGTTCTTTAGATTCCATCAAGAATAATCCTCAGGGATGTGAAAAAAGTAAAAATACAATTTCACATAGGGCCAAAACAGCATAGAAACTGTCACAACACTGATTAATATTATTCATGTTTATATCATTTAAATTTAATCTAATAATTAGTAAGAAAGCTACTGCTCTGAAAATAGCTGCTGCCTTCTCAGTTTTATTATATAGCTGCTGTTTACCTTGTATTACTAGCTTATTATTTACTTGATTACATTGATGTTTATCAATATACAGTCATACATGGTGAGAGAAATCACATGAAAGCAACATATGGTGCACATTGAATCAATAAACTGAAAGGCTATACAGAAACATTATTTGTTATATGAGAGGTGTGGAGATCTCAGTGGTGCACAACACAAGAAGTATTAAAAGTCCTGGATATGATAAAAGTGTGAAATTAATGTGACAGTGGTACTGGTTGTATATTATTATATTTGCAAGGTTTTATACAGACATAGCAACTACGATTTTATATATTTACTGAATAAACGGAATGATCGAAAACACAGAAATAAAAAAAAATACTTTGCCTTTCCGGGTTTTTAACAGGATGTGTGCCACGAAAAATAATGGAAATGCAATAAATGTTAAGACAACGAAGCTTCCATATTCATAACACGACTACTTACAGCCGTACAGAATCTCGGGATGCAGGGAAGATGGTAATTAAAAACATATAATAAATGTCTGGTTTTGCATTGTTTGTGAGGTGGTTCAAATTTCTGGACGCGAAATTATTTACCACGACTAGATCTAATCCTTTTCATGATATAAAGCTTTTTTTTTTTCTTTTTTGTGCAGAAATGTTTAAAATGGGTAAATACTACTAACGAATGACACATATTTCGACTGCATATAACTAATATTTTTACCCACAGATTTCACACTCACTCTGTTTGCAAGTCGCTCTGTCACTCTAAATCCTGGTAGGTGTTACGCTTTCTACGATGCCCATAAAAGGTACCATTCACAAGTGTAATCAATGTTACACCAAATCGCGAATGGGTTACGCTCAAAGTGTCAAAGCGGGTATTGCTATAACAACTGTTTCAACCGTACGTCAAGTAAACGCCACTCAGCCAATCACATTTTTTATAGATCAACAAAGAAATAACGTAACAACTGACTTAAAACGTTGCTTTCAAGTGACATTAATTGACAGACTTCCTTACATGGCAAGTCCTCCGATTAAACGCAAAATTTATGTCATTCGATTTAGTTGCGCCGTCAAAACCTGTTGAAAAATGCGAACACACGGCACTAGGTTGGTTTCGTAAAGGATCAGTATTTAATACCATATTCACCACTTCTTTAGTAATTAGTTTAAACTACAGAAGTAAAGGAACCGACGCTTTTTAGTAGATACAATACTATTTTCTGTTAAATAAGTGTAAAACGTTTATTGAGTGCTGAGCGGATGGCTTTGGAAGTGCAATAGTTATCACAGCGATGTCCTCATCCATTAGATACCGCTACTCAATAAGGAAAATAAACACATAACTAGGAAAGATGACTGGCGTGAAAAGGAATTACTACGTGTCCAGCTGTATCATTATAAGAATAATTGTAACGTCCTGACTGGCCATAAAACTGCAGCATACGTACGTCCTGTGCTGCCCATAGCATATCATCACATGGATAATAACATTGTAGTCGATGTGATGAGAGGGAAATACTTCATACTATTTTATTTAATATCATGAAGTACTGTTTGATTGCTACATGGGCAGTCAGCGCTGAGGAACTACATGCATATTTTTTTTAGGTTTGTTAGTAATTACTGTGTTACGTAGGAGCAATGTTGGTACTTCAAAAAATTCATGATGGCTGACGTAGAATTGACCAATTGTAATAGACGTCTCCCTTTGTGGCGTAAATCGAATAAGGCGCGAAAACGAAGCTGACAAAATATCCTTTATATTTTCACATTACCAGTGTCACTCTATCAAACCTCACTGAGGATAAAACCATTACATTGCGCATTGATCTGAAAGTGACTGATTTTCATTGTAACTATGGTTCTCGACAGCTCTTGTTAATCTGAACATGACGGTTTAATACGGTCGACACCGGTCACGTAAAAATTTAAATGGTGCTGTGTCGGCAGTAGTAGGATTCATAGGTAATTCATAAAATAACTTTGGTAGTTTTTGCTTCAAACGGAAGTCTGCTACACACAGGCCTTTATGACATTTAATGCCATTGCTGCACACCGGATGTGTACGGTATTTATTTTTCTACTCCGATGTTCCATATGTTGTAATAAAATGAGAAGAGCTTGGAAACAAGGCCAGGGAGGGATTAAAATATTTTACTTCTAAAGAAGTATTAGATGTCTTGAATTTCGTCTTGAGTTGAAACTGTAAACAAGATCCAGGCCTGACACATGACAAAAGTGTCCAGATACTTCTCGTTATACAATGTTTTGGAAAATTCTAAGGACGCTGTATCACTGCCAAGTAACATAGTTCGATGAAACTTAGACCACATAGAAAGAACTGCTACAATGTAGTACAGAAGGTATCAGAAAGCTACGAGACGAACATAAACATCTTTATTCAAAGACAAAAATAGCACTGAAATACCATAATTTGTGGTGTTTCTACGGACATTACAAAAGCTGGGACATGGCTCTTAATATGGGGTGTGATCACCACGGACGACAGTACATGCTCTGTAACGTGCTGCCGTGCTGGCTACTAGGTTGGTGAGAAGTTGTTGTGGTAAGGCGTCCCATTCCTTCGCCCATTCTCCCTACTTAAATCCCATCCAACATGTGTGGGATGCGTTAGAAAAAAGTACTGCAGCATTTACACATGCACCGACAAACACACAATAGTTGTCAACTCCCTGATGGAGGAATGGGACGCCCTACCATAAGAATACTTACCAACTCTTTGCCGCGGTAGCGTTCTCGCTTCCCACGCCCGGGTTCGATTCCCGGCGGGGTCAGGGATTTTCCCTGCCTCGTGATGACTGGGTGTTGTGTGATGTCCTTAGGTTAGTTAGGTTTCTGTAGTTCTAAGTTCTAGGGGACTGATGACCATAGTGCTCAGAGCCATTTGAACCAACTCTTTGCCCCGCAAGGGTGTACACTGCAGAGCATGCACTGCCGTCCGGAGTGATCACACACACTATTGAGAACCATGTCCCGCCTTTTGTAACGTTCAAGGGCCCATCACAAACCGTAGTGATTTCAGTGAAATTATTGTCTTTGAATAAAAGTTTCATTTCTGTTCCTCTCATTGCGTACTGTACTTGTTTCATTCTATGAATGGTCCGAGTTTCATCGAGCTATGTTACTTGGCAATGACACATCATAAGGAAGTTACTTTCGCCCTTAAGTTTTGCCTAATATTGTGTATAGCAGGTAGAGAAAAACGTGTTTTTTAGGGTCAATGGCATTCTGATTAGTTTGCTGTGGTACACCACGAATTCCTGTCCCATATCAACTCCTTCATCTCAGAGTTGCCTGAAACCAACAAAACCAACATCCTCAATTATTTGTTAGATTATTTCAATCTTGATCTTCTCCTACAGTTTTTGCCTACCAATGACCCTTCTAGAATTATGAAAGGTAAGCCTTATGCCTAAACATATATTCTATCACGCTGCCCCTCCTTCTAGTCAGTATAGAACACATTTTTCGTTTCTCACTGATTCTACCATGCACACCCTCATTTCTGTTCTTATCAGTCCACTTAATTTTCAACATTCTTGATAGCACATCTCAAATGCTTCGATTCCCTTCACACTCGTGCTTGTGACTAGTGGTGAGTTCCTGTGTGACTTCGAATCCCTCATTTTATTTTCATGGTCTTTTCGCGTAACATAAATGGGAAGAAACAGTATACTGGACGACTCTTAGAGATAAGTACGCTCTGCTCTTTTTTGGATCTTCTCCGTACGTCTATCAATTTTGCCTGCCTGTCCGGTGAGGGTCCAATTTCTCACTCACTCGCCTGCAGTTTCCACGAGGCTTCAGGCTGTTTTCTACTGATTAAGCAGTTGTTGCTGTTCCTCTTTCTGCCATGGGTTCAGTCGTGTTACCTCTCATTAATGATTTCTTCCTCACATTGTCATATTGTTTTGTCTTCTTCCTTCGCCTAATAGCGTGACTAGTCATACAACGGATCTGACCATTTCATGTTCTGTCGCCAGTGTATCTACATATATACTCCGCTAGCCACCAAGCGGTGTATGACGGAGGGCACAATTCGCGCCAAAGTGATTTCTCCCCCCTCTGTTCCACGCGCGGATCGCGCGAGGGAAAAACGACTGTCTGAACGCCTCAGTAAGAGCTCTAATTCCCCTTATCTTTGAATGGTGATCATTGCGCGATTTGAGAGCTGGTGGTAATAATATATGCTCTACATCCATGGCGAAGATCGTATTTCGGAATTTAGTGAGCAGCCCCTTCCGTTTAGCGCGTCGTCTGTGTGCAAGTGTCTCCCACTTCAAGCTTTCTATGAGATTTGTAACGCTTTCGCGATGGCTAAATATAACAGTCACGAATCTTGCCGCTCTTCTTTGGACCTTCTCAGTCTCTTGAATCAGACCCAACTGGTAAGGGTCCAATACAGACGAACAATACTCCAAGACTGGACGAACTAACATATTGTAAGCAATTTCCTTTGTTGAAGGACTGCATCGCTTCAGGATTCTAACAATAGACCACAACCTAGAGTTCGCCTTACCCATTACTTGTGTAACCTGATCGTTCCATTTGAGATCATTTCGAATAGTCACACCCAGGTATTTGACGGATGTTACCGCTTCCAAAGACTGGGCATTTATTTTGTACTTGTACATTAATGGGGATTTTCGCCTTGTTATACACAGTACGTTACACTTACCAATACTGAGAGATAAGTGCCAGTCATTACACCACATATTTATTTTCTGCAAATCCTCATTGATTTGTTCACAACTTTAGTGTGATACTACTTTCCTGTAGACTACAGCATCATTGGCAAACAGTCTAATGCCGCTGTCAATACCATCAACCGGAAATCTCTGGGAAGGTGCAGCAACAGCCATAGGGCATTGTTCCGCATCGTTTCAGCATCTTCATTGACGTACTGGCAGCAGTTGCCGGCACTTCAGCGGAATATTCAAGCACCAGCCTGATGAGAGCTAGGTAGGGCGTGAGGCGGCGGTCTGAGGGCAGTGTCGTTATGGGGCTCAGCAAGGTGTACAGTAAGTGCATTCCCCCAAGTGCATTACCCTTCACCTCCCATATGTGGGCGTTCCAGTCAGGCTCCAATCCAGAATGATGCCGAGGTACTTGTCAGTGCGAGATGAAGGTGTGAGGCATCCATAACATACACTGGCTGTAGATCAGCTGTCAGCTTCCGTGCCTTTCTTTGGTATATCAGCAGTGGGGAGGGAGTACAGAAGGAGCCCAGGCACAGACACCCTTGGTACTCTCACTCTTATGCTACATGCTGCTGAGGTGCCTGCGTTGGCATGCACATGGATGGTTTGTCCGCTCAGGTAGGATTGTAACACGCAGATGAGCGAGACAAATACCCCATTTACAAGCAGCTTGTGTAGGAGGTTTGTACCACATATTGTTGAAGGCTCTGGAGACGCCAAAGTGCATTGAGCCTAGTAACACAAAACACTCCATTGTCCCAATTACCTACTCCACCAGCTGTATGGAATGGCCCCCAGGAAAGCCAAGTTGTTTATCACAATCACAGAGCAAGGCTTCATTCCTGACCTGAAGTCTCAGTCACTTGGCACCGAACCTCTTGAAGGTCTCGCAGAGGGAGCGCAGCAGGCTAAAAGGTCTGACATTCTGCGCCAGCTTGGCGTCCTTTCCTGCTTTTGAAATGGCTACCACTTCGGCATATTTTCATATGCAAAAGTAGTGGCTGGTTTGAAGAATGCTGTTAAAACGGCTGTCGGAATTCACACTGTCTCTGATTCCAGTTGCCTCAGCGGTGTACTGTCCATTCGATCGCATCCTCCTGTTTTCCTTGCGTGCAGATGAGTGAGCTGTTGTTGCACCTCATCTTTGGTGATGCTGTCGATCTTGTCAACGTCACCTCTGTTTGTTAAAAATGCTGGCAATTGGCAGTCATTCTGCCACCATTCATATGTGACCTTCATCGTAATCATCACGATGTTCAATAATGCTTCATGGTAAAGCCATCAGTTAATAGTTACTGGTGGAGGAAGCTCAAAGCACAGTTGACAGAATCTGGTGTGTCCAAAGCAGTGACTTAGACTGATGTGCTACCTGTGTTGCTGCTGCAGGAGCTCCGCCTGGAAAACAACCATGATATGTCGATCGCCATCCTCTAAGAAGTCCAAAACTATTTTTCAATTATACGTTTCAAATTTGCGAAGAGATATCTATTTTTGGGTACAGTGAACTGCAGATTATGCACAAAATTGTGAGGACCATCATCACAAAAATATTAACCGTTACCATGTGTCACTAACACCATCAATCGCAGTGGGCTTCTTGAGCTATGTGTGAAGAAATGAAATCAGATTAATTAGCTGATTACAAAAATATACTGTCTGCACATTCCGCATTAAGTTCAGAAGTCTGTAATTAAATAAACATTCACCACTCTCAAAAGACACTTCCTCTACCAGTACCAGGGTGCTTCATCAATTGTGTGAGTAAAGGAAGTCAAATTAATGAGCCAATTGGGAGATACAGGCAATGAAGAACAGCTGAAATATGCTAGCTTAAGGTCCTGCTCTAAGTTCGGAGTGCCTTATTAAATAAATATTTGCGGTTTCCAAATGTTGCTTGCACCGTCAATACCGGTGGAGTTCCATAGTTATGCTCGTAAGTATCCAAATTAAAGAACTGACTTGGTATTATAAGCATTTGTAAATGGCAGAAATGCACGGTTCACAGATTCCACACTGAAGAGTATCATAATGCAACTTTTGTGTATTACTTTAAACACAATGGTAAGGAGAGGTGCGCTACAGAGTGGTGAACAGCTGTCATTGAAGGGAAGCTGGACAGGAGGAGAAATGATTAGTTCAAAAATGGCTCTGAGCACTATGGGACTCAACATCTGACGTCATCAGTCCCCTAGAACTTAGAACTAGTTAAACCCAACTAACCTAAGGACGACACACACATCCATGCCCGAGGCAGGATTCGAACCTGCGACCGTAGCGGTCGCGCGGTTCCAGACTGAAGGGCCTAGAACCGCTCGGGCACGCCGGCCGGCAGAAGTGATAAGTGAACATGTAAATATCGTAAACAGAAATTTTATTTAACTTACAGCTTTCTCCAAGAGTTGCGAGGAAACTTTACAACAAAATTAACAGCTATTAAAAGAAGCAAACTAAAGAGCATTGTGAAGTGTGAGGCTCTCGCAACTAATGTATCAATGAACTGTCAAAAGCTGACCAAGGCTGAAGACTGTGACTGAAACTGTGACGTGTAGCTCCCACCGGCCGTCCTATATTGCAGCGGCAAAGGGCAATCGCAGTCAGTGCCACTTGTATTGAATGATATTATTTGTTCTTTCTTTCCTTATATGTAAGCTGTATGGAAACTAAATGAGCTATAAACCAAAGACACCGCCAAAAGTGTATTAACGAGTTGTTTTGTGTCAAGGATAATGTTTTGATACATCGTTACATATCTGTAGGAAACAAAGTAAGAAATACGCTCTTCAATTTATTAATTCATGTATCTTCACCAATTTGTTTCGGGAGGTGGTAGCGTACAGAAGTATGCTTGGATCCGTTGTAACAAAAAAAAATGGCTCTGAGCACTATGGGACTCAACTGCTGAGGTCATTAGTCCCCTAGAACTTAGAACTAGTTAAACCTAACTAACCTAAGGACATCACAAACATCCATGCCCGAGGCAGGATTCGAACCTGCGACCGTAGCGGTCTTGCGGTTCCAGACTGCAGCGCCTTTAACCGCACGGCCACTTCGGCCGGCTCTCGTTGTAACAGCATTGTTAAAAATGTGTATTTTAACCGTTCATTAAAAGTGTTATAAAAGTTGTTAGAAAAGGAATATTTATTCGCACGATTGTAAGTTCAATCCCTATCTGTTCATCATTTCACTCGCCGCCGGTATCCTGCATAAAGAGGTTCGGTGCAGACAAGGATAATTAACGCCGTATCGGGAGGAGCGTTCCTGCATAGACATTGTCACCCACGACTAAACAAATTGGAATTAATGTGAAGGTAATGACTCATACTTGATAGACAAGTATTGAACTTGGTTTACTTATACTCGCGACCGCTACGGTCGCAGGTTCGAATCCTGCCTCGGGCATGGATGTGTGTGATGTCCTTAGGTTAGTTAGGTTTAAGTAGTTCTAAGTTCTAGGGGACTGATGACCTCAGAATTTAAGTCCCATAGTGCTCAGAGCCATTTGAACCATTTTTACTTATACTAAAAATATTGTGCTTTGAGTGTTTAAGGACTTATAGACAGATGGACAATTTCAGTGGTTGCGGTGAGTATTTGGTACAGTACACTACTGGAAGCAGCAGTAAGTAATGCAAATAATGTTTATTTACCTTGAATATAATGATATACCATGTCTGTTGTTATTAGTATCAGTTAAAGTTCACCCAAGAATGTGCACAGGTTCGTAAATTGCCTTCGAAATTTTCTCAACTATTCTTTCCAATCAATTTTTTTAAAATTATTCAAACAATTATTAATACATTTCCACATCCCTATTCAATGGCGACTATTTTAAATGACGGCGCCGAGCGAAATATGAACAGACCATTCAATTTCATTGTCCACACGATTGGGAATGATAAAACTATTGAAGCAGCAGATTAAAAATGAATTCTGCCTAAAAAGGAGACGAACCGGAAATAATGTTTTCAGCGGTACAGATAGGAAGCTGCTACGCTGAATGGTCATATGGCCGAGCTTGGCGCCGTCTCTCTGGCACTAGGTAAGCTCTTTTCCTTCCAATTAATATCCTATACGGAAAGTGCATTTCTACAGAGAAGATGAAAATTTGGACAAAGTCATCTTTAAAGTGCAAGATAAGTTATTTAAATACAGATAATAACCAGGTTCATCAGTGAATATACAGGTAAACCTACTGCACTTGAAAAGTATCGATACATACAAAATACCAGTTTTGAAAAATTTTCTTCTCATGTTTGGTAAAAACTATTCACAATGGAGTCAAAGGAAATGGCCGTTGTTCAAAATTCATTACAAAATGCAATACGCCAAGATGTCGGAAATCCGAGCAGGGCAACAGCTGAAGGAAATGTGCCAACTCGTGAACTGGTCAATGGCAACCAAAACAACGAGGTTGGCGTCCCACTATCATTAAATGATGACACTAGTAATATAACTAATCATGATGTTACTTTTATGACGCTCAACGAGACAGTTTCTCAGTTCTCACCGGAAAATATTTTTTCTAATAGTGAAACTGAAGGGCGCAACAGAGAAAATTCCTTTGATTACTTGCTCACGACATCTCGAACGCAAGAACAGGTAACAGTTCTAACAACAATGTAAATACTAGTGAGGCAAACAATTTGTCACAACTCATGCAACATATAACACAACAGTTTGCACAACAATAAGAATTTCAGGAAAGTGTAATACAACTTTAGGGTATCAAAAAATGAATAATCCAGGATGGAATGTGACGATATTATGAAGGTGTCGGGGTCAGCTAAACTGGTGGCTGTCCGACCTTTGCTTAACGTGATTCAGAAGAATAAAGACCTTCAGTTCAACAACAATAACTTTATTGCGAGCGCGCATCTGACGACGCCCGGCATGCATGGACTGATAGGAGTTACAAAATTTGCTTCCGGCCTCTACAGAAGGATCCTTAATCCTGGGAAAACTTCCGTAGTTACTGAAGAGAAAACAGTACTCGTCCACACAAGGCAGGGGGCACGGAACTACCAATTAACTCAAAAAACAAGGAATAATAGTAATAAACAGAACGTATATAAACGCTAGAAAGCACAGCGCCTCTAGAGGTTGGGCGCGGAACTACACAGACGTTGTGTACGGTAATTATGACCGCACAGCACTGCACTGACACACGCGCACACACCACACACACACACACACACCGGCGAGCTTGAATTAGCGCGCGGCAGCGTCGATACATCAGCCCCCCGGGCGGTAGCAGAGCGTCGGCGTCGAGATACCGCGTCGGAAAGTGCACCCGACGTCCAGAACGGGTCGTCCGCGTCGGAGGAGGAGGAACAGCGTCAGGAGGCGGATGTTGTGCTGCGTTGGGCGGCGGATGCTGAAGAGCCGGCACCGGAGATGTGGCGTCAGTGTCTGGAACAGCGGTAGGTGGATGCCTACGACGAGGTGCCGCTAGTGGGGTGTCAGGAAAAACAAACGCATGTTTAACCCGATTCAACGCAACAGTCGTGGTTTTGCCGTTCACTAGGATATCCATCGTGTGGGCACTGCGCCGTAGCACTTCATATGCACCAGAATAAGGAGCTTGTAGAGGCGGTTTAACGCCCTCAGTGCGGAGCATGACGTGACGACATTGTTCCAGGTCCTGGTGCTCGAAAGTGGGCGGCTTGCCATGACGTGTGGCTTTCGGAGAGCGAATCTTTGATACATGGTGCCTCAAGCGTCGCAAGAAATCCGGCTGGCCAGTAACAACTGTCTCTATGGCATCAGCGTCTACAAAGTCACCAGGAAGGCGCAGTGTTTCTCCATAAACCAGTTCTGCCGCTGACGACCCCAGGTCTGGTTTTAAAGTAGTCCGTAAGCCTAACAAGACCACTGGTAGTGCAGTTGTCCAGGTTTCTTCGTGGCACATCAGCGCGGCCTTCAAACAACGGTGCCAGCGTTCGATCATTCCGTTGCTTACTGGGTGATAACTTGTGGTCTTATGGTGGGTGTAACCACAGAACTTGGCCAGCTGTGAGAACAGGTCTGATTCAAATTGCCATCCGCGGTCAGTGGTAATATGTAGTGGGCACCCAAATCTTGCCAACCAAGTCATTGCAAAAGCGGAAGCTAATGTGTCTGCTGTGATATTATCCACTGGCACTGCCTCCATCCAACGTGTAAAACGGTCGATCATTGTAAACAGATATCTTTGTCCGTTCGAAGATGGAAATGGTCCGACTACATCCAAATGAACGTGGGCAAAGCGGACGGTGGTATCAGGAAAATCGCCGATCGGTGCGTGTACATGGGGGTTAATCTTGCAGCGTTGGCACTGAAGACAAGATTGGACCCACGCGCAGCAGTCTTTTTGTACGCCCGGCCACACGAAACGTTGCGATACTAGGCGGAATGTCGGGCGTACCCCTGGATGGCACAATCCATGTACTGTATCAAAGGCTTGTCTTCTAAAAGCCGGCGTCAGAAAGGGACAAGGTCGGCAGCGAGAAACGTCGCAGTATAGCTATGTAACTTCCCCTGGAACATCAACGAGTTTCAGTTGCAATGCGGAAGCCGTATCTTTAACATAGGCAAGGAGTTCTTCGTCGCCTCTCTGTGCCTGTGCCAGTGCAAGAAAGTCTATGGTTCTGGAAACACTGCTGATCCATGATAGGCAATCCGCAACAATGTTGTCAATCCCAGAAATATGTCTAATGTCGGTAGTAAACTGGGCCACGAACTCAAGGTGATGAAATTGACGGGGGGAGCAGTTGACACTATTCCGACGGAAGGCGAATGTGAGTGGCTTGTGGTCTGTATGTATCGTGAAAGTTCGCGCTTCCACTTGGGGGCAGAAATATTTCACTGCTTGGTATACTGCCAGGAGCTCACGGTCATATGTGCTCCATTTTCTCTGTACAGGCGAAAGCTTGTGGGAATAATACACCAGTGGTTGCCATGCGTTGTCTGACCACTGTTGTAACGCGGCTCCGGTCGCCGTCTGGCTCGCGTCTACAATTGCTAATGGCGCGTCGAGCCGTGGGAGTGCGAGAAGTGCCGCGTCGGCGATGCTCTTCTTTGTTGCCTTGAACGCAGAACACATGTCCCCTGTTCACTGTATCAGAGACTTGCTATTTACTTTAGGGCCTGATAATGCCGCCGTCAAAGGTTCCTGCAGCTCCGCAGCGTGGGGACGGTGTCGTCGATAAAAATTGAGCATCCCCAAAAAACATTGGGGGGGGGGGGGGTGGGGGTAGCTGTAAGATAGCGTCCACCTTCTCGGACAGAGGAAGAGAGACTTCAGCAGAAATCTTATGGCCAAGAAATGTCACCTCTGACTGCCCAAAAACACATTTGTCTACATTCAAGACGCCACTGTAACGCTCCAATCGCTCGAAAATCTCTCGCAGATGTTGTCGGTGTTGTTCGTGGTCAGCAGAGAATACTAACACATCGTCCAGGTAGGCGAAACAAAACGCAGCCCCTGGAGAACCGAGTCTATAAACCTTTGCCAGGTTTGAGCGGCATTGCGTAAACCGAAAGTCGTAAATTTGCTTTCAAATAAACCGAAAGGCGTTATTAATGCAGTCTTTGGAATGTCGTCATTGGCGACCAGAATCTGTGTATACGCTTTAGCACAGTCCAGAACTGTGAACACCGTGTCACCATGTAAAGCGTGATTATAATCCCTAAGTAACGGAATGGGATATCTGTCCGGCACTGTTCGCGCGTTAAGCGCACGGTAGTCACCGCATGGGCGCCAAGCTCCACCCTTCTTCGGAACAAGATGTCATGCGGAGGACCACGGGCTCTTAGATGGCCGCATTATGCCCTCGCGAATCATGGCGTCAAATTCTGCCTTCACTATAGACAATAGGTCCGGAGCAAGATGCCTAGGTCGGCATACTACTGGGGGAGCATCAGTCGTTTGAATGTGATGCACCGTGTCATGTGGTATGAACCTGGGAGCGCCGGGTGGCCGGGTCAAGTTCGGATAGTTAAGCAGTAACTCAGTGTACTCACCGTCCATAGCATGGACCAACTTGGCACTGTGCATTGCGGTGTTGCAACGGAAACCCGTGACTGCTAAGCCAGTGACGCTGTCTACCAAGCGTGCGTTTGCGACGTCCGGCAGCAGGTGGTAGTGCGCCAGGAGGTCAGCCCCGACGATCGCCTCCATGACGTCAACCACTGTAAAATTCCACTCGTATGGGCGACATAGGCCGAGATTAAGCTCCGTCCTCTGTGTGCCATATGTTGCGATGGAAGAATTGTTGGCAGCCGTCAGACGGAAGGCAGTTGGCGGTCAGCAACGATTTATAGCTGTTCGTGGTATGATACTCAGGTCCGACCCAGTGTCAATTAAAAACTTTACGCCGTAACTCCTATCGGTAACAAACAGGCGCTTGGAGGATAACTGGCAGTCAGTTGCGTCTATTGTCGACCGCCAGTGGTGTTTGGGTGCGAGCATGGCGATGTGCACTTCCTTGCCTGATCGCCGAATCGTCGGTGGCACCAGCACAACGGTACCCCGCCTTATGGAGTGGTAGTACCGCCGGAAGATCTGCTTCTCGAACGCCGCTGTCTGAATCGGCTCTTCTATTGTTGTCGTCGTCACGTGCCAGCAGCACACTGACCTGGGCGCACAAAAGCTCAACCTCGGCCGCGAGTTGATTCTGGTCAGCCTGTGCTACAGACACGGTACTGTTTGTACTGTTGTCCAACGCCACAACTGTGCTGACCTGAGCCGGTGTTATTGCGTCCTGAATCCGGTCTGCTAGCTGCGCCACGTCATCCAGCGGCATGTCCGTTTGTGAGGCGATTATGGCTTTTATTTGTGGCGGCAGCCTACTGCTCCACAGCGTTCTGAGCAGACTGTCTGGCACAGAAACGGTGTCAACTTTGCTGCGTAGATGTCTCAGGTATTGAGAAGGCTTCCTGTCGCCAATTTCTTCCTGTGTCAGAACCTAACGTATCTGGTCCTCTTGTGACATAAGCCTGGCATAAGCTCCAGTCTTGGGCGGTGCTGTGATTATGTCCTGCACCTCGACTGCGTAACGTTGGTCGTGCTGGCTCACAATCAGTGCAAATTTAGTTGCTTCGGCCATTATTCCAGCACAGCCAAAACTTGCCTCTGCCTACACAAACAAGAGTACCGGGTTGTTGGGCCAGAACAGCGGCAAACCGACTGCAATCCTGGAGACGGCCTGCTGTTCGGTCATTATGTGCTCGTTACTTATGTAGCTCACGCCTGTTTCTTCTTAATCACGTCGGTTTCTACTTGGATAACATCGGGTTTACCACTTGTCTGGTTCAGCTAAACTGGGGACTGTCCGACCTTTGCTAAATGTGATTCAGAAGAATAAAGACCTTCAGTTCAGCAACAATAACTTTATTGTGAGCGCGTAGCTGACGATGCCCGGCATGCATGGACTGATAGGAGTTACAAAATTTGCTTCCGGCCTCTACAGAAGGATCCTTAATCCTGGGAAAACTTCTGTAGTTATTGAAGAGAAAACAGTACTCGTCCACACAAGGCAGGGTGCACGGAACTACCAATTAACTCAAAAAACAAGGAATAATAGTAATAAACAGAACGTATATAAACGCTAGAAAGCACAGCGCCTCTAGAGGTTGGGCGCGGAACTACACATACGTTGTGTACAGTAGTTATGACCACACAGCACTGCACTGACACACGCGCACACACCACACACACACACACACACACACACACACACACACACACACACACACACACACACACACACACACACCGGCGAGCTTGAATTAGCGCGCGGCAGCGTCGATACATCAGCCCCACGGGCGGTAGCAGAGCGTCGGCGTCGAGATACCGCGTCGGAAAGTGCACCCGATGTCCAGAACGGGTCGTCCGCGTCGGAGGAGGAGGAACAGCGTCAGGAGGCGGATGTTGTGCTGCGTTGGGCGGCGGATGCTGAAGAGCTGGCACCGGAGATGTGGCGTCAGTGTCTGGAACAGCGGTAGGTGGATGCCTACGACAAGGTGCCGCTAGTGGGGTGTCAGGAAAAACAAACGCAGGTTTAACCCGATTCAACGCAACAGTCGTGGTTTTGCCGTTCACTAGGATATCCATCGTGTGGGCACTGCGCCGTAGCACTTCATATGCACCAGAATAAGGAGCTTGTAGAGGCGGTTTAACGCCCTCAGTGCGGAGCATGACGTGACGACATTGTTCCAGGTCCTGGTGCTCGAAAGTGGGCGGCTTGCCATGACGTGTGGCTTTCGGAGGGCGAATCTTTGATACATGGTCCCTCAAGCGTCGCAAGAAATCCGGCTGGCCAGTAACAACCTTTACTTAACGTGATTCAGAAGAATAAAGACCTTCAGTTCAACAACAATAACTTTATTGCGAGCGCGTATCTGACGACGCCCGGCATGCATGGACTGATCGGAGTTACAAAATTTGCTTCCGGCCTCTACAGAAGGATCCTTAATCCTGGGAAAACTTCTGCAGTTATTGGGGAGAAAACAGTACTCGTCCACACAAGCCAGGAGGCACTGAACTACCAATTAACTCAAAAAACAAAGAATAATAATAATAAATAGAACGTATATATAAAAGCTAGAAAACACAGCGCCTCTAGAGGTTGGGCGCGGAACTAGACAGATGTCGTGTACAGTAATTAAGACTGCACAGCACTGCACTGACACACACACACACACACACACACACACACACACACACACACATCGGTGAGCTTGAATTAGCGCGCGGCAGTGTCGCTACAAAGGAAAGTTGCCACTCACCAAATAGCAGAGATGCTGGTTGCAGATAGGCACAACAAAAAGACTTTCATAATTAAATCTTTCGACCATTAAGGCCTTCGTCAACAATAGACACACACACACACACACACACACACACACACACACTAACCCTTTCTTTACCAGTGTAGCTTACAAGAAACATCATCTTTCCATAGATGTATTTTGCATTAAACCGATTTTAACTACTCTTTGCCACTGTTTACTTGAAGCTCCATGCCAGTTGTGACTGTTCCTGACAACAAATGGCAGGAACTAACGTGCGGGAAGAGGGAAACAATTGTTGAGCGTGACTAGTTGCTGCAGTCTTTATTGTGAAGAATTGACGATAAAAACGCGTAAAATACGCAAGTTTTGCAATTTTGTTTACAGTGAAATAATTATCATGTGTTGTGACAATCCTTCCTGCATAAGAACATCATACATTTGACTTGCATAATGATTTCCAGATAAGATAAACTGTGAAAAACCTTATGTTGCTTCAAAGCAACAGTGGAATTGAATGGAAATTCCGTAATATTGATGTAGGTGTTTGAAATTTTGCTTTGCAGGTATAAAATCACATTCTAGACACTTTTTAAATATTGTGTCACTATGTCTGGCTTTTTGACTGATGCTGACCTAGAACATATTATGAATTTACCCGATAATGAGTTCAATGCATCCATTGATGTCCCTGATGGGGATATATCAGATGTTGGAGACGAAGATAAAGATGAAACTGTCGAAACTGATGAAAGTTCTCAAGCTATTTCCGAAGCAGCTGTCACGAATTTCATTCAGATGGTGGAAAAGGAGGATGGAACTGAAATTTCGGCAATTAGAGAGGAGCAAGAGATAGAATATGAATTTCCAAAGGTAGGGATCACTAACAGAAGTAACAATATTGAGAAAGTACATAAGTATAAGTATAATTACGTACTTTAGACGTCAATATCTTTAAATTTCACGCTGTTGTAGTCAGGAGTGGTAAAGTTATTGATTCTCAACCAAAATCAGATG